>NC_134893.1:60587971-60617971 GCF_041734735.1 Babylonia areolata | reverse complement strand
ACATATATATATATATATATATATATATATATATATATATATATATATACTGAAAACTACAGTGTAAACATCCAGTATCCAGCAAATGCCCACCCCCCATTTTAAGTTTAAAACTGTGCATAACGTAAACTACCTTCTTAACGTCAATTTCCACTTTGGAAAAAAAAAAAAAAAAAGAAGAAGAAGAAATTATCATTAAATTAATGATAATTCAGTTTGCTATTGTGAACGTGTTGCTTTATCAGGCAATGCCGATTTAGATCTAGAGATAAAGAAAAAAGTCTGCATCAGATGTTAACCCCTGTCATTGAAAAACCATGTGAAAGCATGACATCACTCCATGACACAGTATGTTCTTTGAAGTGGCTAGCTTTTTGTTCTCACTCCCACTCCCCCACCCTCTCTCTCTCTCTCTCTCTCTCTCAAACACCACACACACACACACACACACACACCCACACACACACAACCAACAACCTAGAATGGTGAACGAATGAGGAGACGAAAACAGAGGAATAAGAGACTGGCACAGAAACACATCCGTTACACATTTGAACAATTCCCTTGTGATATATATCACCAGTTTAACTTCTCATTGATTGATATGGATACTTATATAGCGCCTACCCTTGGTCGGAGACCAAGCTCTAAGCTCTTTACAAACACGTGGTCATTTGCACAACAGGCTGCCTACCTGGGTAGAGCTGACAGACAGCTACCATTGGGCGATCATCGCTCGTTTCCTGTGTCATTCAGTCAGATTTCAGGCACGCACACATACACACTCAGACAGACATGTAACATTTTACGTGTATGACTGTTTTTTTGTTTATTTACCCCGCCATGTAGGCAGCCATACTCTGTTTTCGGGGGTGTGCATGCTGGGTATCTTCTTGTTTCCATAACCCACCAAACACTGACATGGATTACAGGATCTTTAATGTGTGTATTTGATTTTCTGCGTACGTATACACACGCAGGGGGTTCAGGCACTAGCAGGTCTGTACATATGTTGACCTGGGAGATTGGAAAAATCTCCACCCTTTACCCACCAGGCACCGTCACTGAGATGCACACATGCAGTAAATGCCCAACCAGCACTGTATGGTGAAGCTAAGTATGAAAGGGAATTGGCTTCCACAATGGGTAAAATGCCAAGTAAACACACATCCCCAACTTCAGCCTGAAATTTGTGCAAACAGGGGGTGGGCACTTGTAAGGTACTTTATAACACACACACACACACACACACACACACACACACACCACCTCTGCTTTCTCACTCCTGTGCCATGCTCATTGAGTGCAATATATAATTGTCGTTAGTGTCATGGAAATTTTTGTGTTCATTTATAAGAAATATACTTATTTTGCAAAAATGCAAACAGACTGACATGGTTTTATAAGAATGAACGGTTTGAAATAGATCATCCAGGAGTGTGTTAGGGGTATATCTAGCACCTGGCTAGTCAATATAAAAAGTATAGCACACTTTTTTTGTCACATGATTTTTTGTGGGCATGCATTCCAGGACTTGATTTTTTTCTTCTTCTTTAGACAGTGTTTATATGAGTCAGAAACCGACTATGACTACATAATTTGTCAAGTCAGTCATGAAGTAGTAATTCAGTAATTCAATTGTGTAATTCACAGACATGTCATTTGACAGCCATGAACCTGGGAGCTTAGGCAAGGAAGGGAAGAAGCAAACTGTCTGTAGAAATAAATGGAACACAGCAGTTCTGTCGATTCAGTTCACTGTGTTTTTATCAGGAGAGAATACAAACTGTGTTAATTCAAACATAAAACAAAATAAAATATTAACAAATGCAATTAAATGTAGTAGACAGCACTTAGAGGTCAAATGCAGTTTACTGCCATGGATATCGTCATCAAATTTCTGGACAGAAAATTGAGACAGGTAATTCTTAATGATATAAACTGAAACAGACTAAAGTCCTGATGATTCTGATGATGTACACCATTTTCTGTAAAGAGCAAATGCAATTTTTTTTCACTTGAAAGAGGCACAATTTTCATTGAAATGTTTTGGGGCCATTTTCCATTTATACTTTTAAAAAAAATAAAAAGTACACTACCATTTGATGCAGCATGCTTTCTTTGAATAAAATTGTTTTTAAAAATCACAAAAAAATGACTTGAACAAAAATTACATGTTGGCAATGATATGACAATATGTCAATAAATAACATATCCCTTGCCCGTTTCAGTGGGGCAGGCAAATCAACTCTGATGAATGTGCTGACCAACCGTAACCTGAAGGACTACATGATCGAAGGGGATGTGCAGGTGTGTTCTCTTTTTCTTCTGCATTCACTCCTTCACTCCTTTGTGTAAATAGGCTTGTATGTGCTTGACCATTTTTACCCAGCATTGTAGGCAGCCATACACCATTTTCAGGTGTAGGTTTATACATGCTGGGTATGTTTTTGTTTCCATAACCCACTGAACACTGACATGGATTACTGTATATTTAACGTGCACATTTTATTTGCATGTGTATGAAGTGGAAAGGGTTTAGGCACTAGAGATTCTGTTGGCCTGGGAGATTGAAGATCTCCACTCATAACTCATCAGGCAGCATGAGACTGGAGGACCATGAGACTGAAATTCAAAGCTCAGCTGTTGTGCCTGTCAAACAGGTTTGTTTTATGAGAGTTTGCCTGATCACTAGGCCCGTGGATATAGTACTAATACTGAAAGAAAAAGAAAAAAGGCTGTTTACTGCAAAAGTCTATACTAGTTTCAGATTTGAAGATTCACACTTACAACAAAGATAATTTAATACAAAAAAAGAAGAAAAAAAAAAAGAAGATAATTTAATACTTGCTGAAAAAATGTCAATAGATTTCACTGCATTAATATTGATGTCAAATACTCCATATTAAGATTTATAAGGGGGCTTTGACAAATATTGTATTTGCCAGATATATATGAGAACATAATAATATATGAGAGCATGTTGCTGTTTCTTGCATTGAGTATTTGGTCTTATATGGTTTTAAACGGAGGTTGTTAATCAAGCCGGTTTTTGTTTATTTTGTAAAGCCATGCTTTGCTGATTCTCCCCAGTTTGGTTCCTGTACTGTAGAACAGTCCATTTTGAGAAACGACATATCTCTTCTCATTTAGAATCCCAGTCCTACAGATTATACAACCAATTTGGACATGCAGGTGAACGGTGTGTGTGCTGGAAGCAGCATTCGCAATGTCTCCGCTTACGTGCAGCAGGATGACATTTTCTTTGGTACACTCACTGTGCGGGAGACACTGACCTTCAGGGTGAGTGAGGGACTCGTGTGTGTGTGTGTGTGTGTGTGTGGCTGCGTGAGACAGAGAGAGAGAGAGAAAAGAGAGGTAGCAGGAAGCAAGGTGAATATCACTCACAGTCACAAATTTTCACGTCTGTAGTCATGCAACCTTTTGCAGACATGCATCCATTTATACATGCTCACAGACAGACACACAAACATTGAATCCACTCTATATGTGTCTATCTCTGTGTCACTTTCTCTGTCTCTGTTTCTACCGCACGTTGTCTCTCTCTTTCTGTGTCTTTTCCTCAGGATAAAAGTAACATCAGTGGAATCATACAACAAAGTTAAGATGTGAACAGCAATTAGAACACTGAAATTGGTGATAAAAACAGATAAGCAATAATCATATCATCTTATAAGGAATTTGATGAATTTTCCCACTTTAAAATATGTTCTCCTGCCTGATAATTGCCTGTTTCTACACACACACACACACACACACACACACACACTGGCACACACACACACACACACACACACACACACACACACACGCACACACACACACTGGCACACACACACACACACACACTCAGTGACAGACACATGCAGACAATTGAAATACTGGATCATTACATGCACTTGTGTGCAGAGTATTGTTCATTATAGTGCTGTTCTCTGTGACCCCTTTCCTGCCCTCTACCCGGTACCTGCCATCACACAGACACACACACACACACACACACACACACTGCTGTTGTGTAAAGAAGGAAATGTGGGGTGGGGGTGAGGGGTGGGAAGCACATGAGTCTTATTATCCTGTAAAAAAGGGAAAAAAAGGCCTTATTCAATGTTTTGACTTCATCCTGTGGTCTGGCACCACAGGCCATGCTGCGAATGGATCAGAACATCAAGAAGGAGACCAGGCTGCAACGAGTGGAGGAAGTCATCGTTGAGGTATGTGACCATCCTGACAGGTAGGCATAGTGTAACACACTGCATAAGGTATGTGACCATCCTGACAGGTAGGCATAGTGTAACACAGTGCATAAGGTATGTGACCATCCTGACAGGTAGGGTAGTGTAACACAGTGCATAAGGTATGTGACCATCCTGACAGGTAGGCATAGTGTAACAGTGCATAAGGTATGTGACCATCCTGACAGGTAGGCATAGTGTAACAGTGCATGAGGAATGTGACCATCCTGACAGGTAGGCATAGTGTAACAGTGCATGAGGTATGTGACCATCCTGACAGGTAGGGATAGTGTAACAGTGCATAAGGTATGTGACCATCCTGACAGGTAGGCATAGTGTAACAGTGCATAAGGTATGTGACCATCCTGACAGGTAGGCATAGTGTAACAGTGCATAAGGTATGTGACCATCCTGACAGGTAGGGTAGTGTAACACAGTGCATAAGGTATGTGACCATCCTGACAGGTAGGCATAGTGTAACAGTGCATAAGGTATGTGACCATCCTGACAGGTAGGCATAGTGTAACAGTGCATAAGGTATGTGACCATCCTGACAGGTAGGCATAGTGTAACACAGTGCATAAGGTATGTGACCATCCTGACAGGTAGGCATAGTGTAACAGTGCATAAGGTATGTGACCATCCTGACAGGTAGGGTAGTGTAACACAGTGCATGAGGTATGTGACCATCCTGACAGGTAGGCATAGTGTAACACAGTGCATGAGGTATGTGACCATCCTGACAGGTAGGCATAGTGTAACACAGTGCATGAGGTATGTGACCATCCTGACAGGTAGGCATAGTGTAACACAGTGCATAAGGTATGTGACCATCCTGACAGGTAGGCATAGTGTAACAGTGCATAAGGTATGTGACCATCCTGACAGGTAGGCATAGTGTAACAGTGCATAAGGTATGTGACCATCCTGACAGGTAGGGATAGTGTAACACAGTGCATGAGGTATGTGACCATCCTGACAGGTAGGGTAGTGTAACAGTGCATAAGGTATGTGACCATCCTGACAGGTAGGGATAGTGTAACACAGTGCATGAGGTATGTGACCATCCTGACAGGTAGGCATAGTGTAACACAGTGCATGAGGTATGTGACCATCCTGACAGGTAGGGTAGTGTAACACAGTGCATGAGGTATGTGACCATCCTGACAGGTAGGCATAGTGTAACACAGTGCATGAGGTATGTGACCATCCTGACAGGTAGGCATAGTGTAACAGTGCATGAGGTATGTGACCATCCTGACAGGTAGACATAGTGTAACAGTGCATGAGGTATGTGACCATCCTGACAGGTAGACATAGTGTAACACAGTGCATGGGGTATGTGACCATCCTGACAGGTAGGCATAGTGTAACAGTGCATGGGGTATGTGACCATCCTGACAGGTAGGCATAGTGTAACAGTGCATGGGGTATGTGACCATCCTGACAGGTAGGCATAGTGTAACAGTGCATAAGGTATGTGACCATCCTGACAGGTAGGCATAGTGTAACAGTGCATAAGGTATGTGACCATCCTGACAGGTAGGGATAGTGTAACACAGTGCATGAGGTATGTGACCATCCTGACAGGTAGGGTAGTGTAACAGTGCATAAGGTATGTGACCATCCTGACAGGTAGGGATAGTGTAACAGTGCATGGGGTATGTGACCATCCTGACAGGTAGGCATAGTGTAACACAGTGCATGAGGTATGTGACCATCCTGACAGGTAGGGATAGTGTAACAGTGCATGGGGTATGTGACCATCATGACAGGTAGGGTAGTGTAACAGTGCATGAGGTATGTGACCATCCTGACAGGTAGGCATAGTGTAACAGTGCATGAGGTATGTGACCATCCTGACAGGTAGGGATAGTGTAACAGTGCATGAGGTATGTGACCATCCTGACAGGTAGGGATAGTGTAACAGTGCATGGGGTATGTGACCATCCTGACAGGTAGGCATAGTGTAACACAGTGCATGAGGTATGTGACCATCCTGACAGGTAGGCATAGTGTAACAGTGCATAAGGTATGTGACCATCCTGACAGGTAGGGATAGTGTAACACAGTGCATGAGGTATGTGACCATCCTGACAGGTAGGCATAGTGTAACACAGTGCATGAGGTATGTGACCATCCTGACAGGTAGGGTAGTGTAACACAGTGCATGAGGTATGTGACCATCCTGACAGGTAGGCATAGTGTAACACAGTGCATGAGGTATGTGACCATCCTGACAGGTAGGCATAGTGTAACACAGTGCATGAGGTATGTGACCATCCTGACAGGTAGGCATAGTGTAACACAGTGCATGAGGTATGTGACCATCCTGACAGGTAGGGATAGTGTAACACAGTGCATGAGGTATGTGACCATCCTGACAGGTAGGGTAGTGTAACACAGTGCATGAGGTATGTGACCATCCTGACAGGTAGGGATAGTGTAACACAGTGCATGAGGAATGTGACCATCCTGACAGGTAGGGTAGTGTAACAGTGCATGGGGTATGTGACCATCCTCACAGGCATTGTGTAACACAGTGTATGAGGTATGAGACCATCATCACAGGTAGGGATAGTGTGACACAGTGCATGAGGTATCTGACTATCCTTAAACGCATGAATTATATAACACATTGGAGGTATTTGACCATTCACTGAAGCATGGACAGTTGAACATATTGAAGGTACATGATTGTCTTTGGAAACACTACAATATAATGCACTGGAAGTCAGTTATCATCTTTGAAAATACTGTCACAAAGTATATATAGATATAGATAGATAGATAGATAGATGTGTGTGTGTGTGTGTGTGTGTGTGTGTCTGTGTGAGACTGGGTGTGTTCTGCACGAAGAGAGACACAGGGAGAGATCGGGAGGTCAGTGTAGAGAAAGAGCCAACTCACCACTCAAATGCTATGTTTCATGAAACAGATTACACTCAACAAATGGTTAAATTCTTACAGCAGAGTTGAAACAAATCATCTACATGTTAGTCTATTTGATTGATTGCTAACTGCTCACACTGCATCACATAACACACACAGCATGCTGAATGTTGGGGTTTGACCACATGATGTGATTTGGGACCAGTGATGCCTGAGGTTCTGTCATTTCCTGTCCTCAGATGGGGCTGTCCAAATGTGCAGACACACAAATCGGCTTAGCAGGCATGAAAAAAGGCATCTCTGGAGGTGAATCCAAACGTCTGTCATTTGCTTGTGAGGTGAGTGTCATGTTTATCAAAGTTTTTAGAACTCTCATTTGTCTGAACATTCCTTATCATGAATGTTTGTTTTATGTCAGTATTTGCACAAATATTCCAAATCATGAATCAGAGATCTGAGAAAGTTCTGAATTGATGGTAAGGCATTGCAGCAACATTGTAAGCTGCCATTGGTGTCATTGACCTCTTCTTTGCTTCACAGCAACCAGTCAAAGCAGATTTTGTTGAACAGCTACTGGTCAAAGCAGATTTTGTTTAACAGCTACCAGTCAAAGCAGATTTTGTTGAACAGCTACTGGTCAAAGCAGATTTTGTTTAACAGCTACCAGTCAAAGAATTTTTTGTTGAACAGCTACTGGTCAAAGCAGATTTTGTTTAACAGCTACCAGTCAAAGCAGATTTTGTTGAACAGCTACTGGTCAAAGCAGATTTTGTTTAACAGCTACCAGTCAAAGCAGATTTTGTTGAACAGCTACTGGTCAAAGCAGATTTTGTTTAACAGCTACCAGTCAAAGCAGATTTTGTTGAACAGCTACTGGTCAAGGCTGATTTTGTTGGACAGCTACCAGTCAAAGCAGATTTTGTTGGACAGCTACCAGTCAAAGCAGATTTTGTTGGACAGCTACCAGTCAAGGCTGATTTTGTGTAACAGCTATCAGTCAAGGTGAATGACAGAGTGATTTTCATCAGGTCATCCACTTTTTATCTTCTTTTTTTTTTTTTCATTTCTTCTTCGTTGATGGGCTGCAACTCCCACATTCACCCGTATGTACACAAATGGGCCTTTACATGTATGACCGTTTTTACCCGGCCATGAAGACAGTCATACTCTGCTTTTAGGGGTGTGCATGCTGGGTATATTCTTGTCTCCATAACCCACCAAACGCTGACATGGATTACAGGATCTTTAACGTGCATATTTGATCTTCTCCGTGCATATACACACAAAGGGGGTTCAGGCACTAGCAGGTCTGCACATATGTTGACCTGGGAGATGGGAAAAATTTCCACCCTTTACCCACCAGACTGAAAGTCCAACGCTTTAACCACTTGACTATTGCGCCCATCTTTTTTCATTTCAAAGATAGCATCTCATGTGAGTGCTTCACAGTCGCAAAGCATAGAAACTTAACTCACTCCCTACTGGGCGATTTGTAAGCTCGCGTTCATCTGTGTATTGGCCTTTGTATAGGGTTGTTTTTTTTAATTGTAAAAAAACAAATAAACAGTCTCATGAAATTTGGACACACAATTGTTGAGGTATCAAATTAAGCACAGCACAATGTTTCATAACTAAAACTTCTAAAATACCTTCTGTACAGCAGGAGGTAAAAAATGATATTTTTTCTTGACGTAAAATGTGAGGGTGGTATAGAATTTGTATAGGTGAAGTCTGCACAGTTCATGAATAAAGCATTGTTGTCCATAAATATCACTCTTAGAATCCCATTAGAGTGTAAATGATGACTGAATGGGAGCCTCTACAAATTGCAAATGAACTTACTTCAACTTGAGGGTGTGGGTGGGAGGGTGGGGGGGGGGGGGGGGGCGTGGTCTGTCATGCCTTGAAACTTTTGTCTGTGTGTGTCTTGCCCCATGTATGGTGGAAGTGTTGGAAAAGAAACATCAATCAAACAAACCCTTCCTCTGTTTCAACAGCCAGTGGTTCATTAGCATATTCACCACCAGTCACCCTCTCCATTCCAACTGCCTGTCACTTGCCACATCTACTGCCCCTCCCCCTTCCCCTGTCACTCACACCAGTTTCACTGTCCAATACACATTGCCCTCCTTCTGATGGAATAAAATAACTCTCATTTCTCCATCCCCTTCCAAGTCAAAGCCATCCCTTTGATTTTGTAAGCTGAAAGCACAAATTTCTTGTCTCTTTCAAGAATAACATGTTTGAGCCTGAGAGGCCATTGTCACACGTGGAATCACTCAGTCCAGGTTGGAATAAAAATTGCTTGAAACCTCAGTGACAAGCAAAGATTGGCCAGTACTAGTGGTCTGATGTTTTGCTATGCTAATGAGGCAAGACAGGAGACCCATTCAGCATTGTCCATTCCCAGCTGTGTGAGGCATGGAAATTTTTGAGTCAGAACGTGTATAGTGGTAATCAGTAGGGAACGCTCTCGCCAGTCATTACCTGATATCAGGTAATTAGTAGGGAGTGAGTTAATACTATATCAACAGCTCAAATGAGGTGTTACTGATAAGATTTTTCACAATTTCATCCAAAAATTTGGAATAACTTGTTTTATGATTTCTTTTTACTAACCTTTCCATATACAACATACAACCTGCAAGAATACTTATTATCTGTAAAGGAGAAATTGTTGACACGTTTGCTGATGAAAAGGTGATATGATAAAGAAAGTTTTATCATTCAATAAACAAATTCATAAATATATGTTTAAAACAGCAGAGGCTTCCACAGTACATTCTATATATCCAAATAGGTTTTCTGGACCAAGAGACATACTGGAGTGAAGCACTGGTGACCATTCATCTTATGAAAACGTACATCATTGTCATGTGGGCAATAAAGAATGCACAGAAGTTTCAGAGCTGTATTTATCCACTTTATACATAGTGGAAGCAGTTCATTGCCGGGGTTTAAGAAAATCAAAGCCAAAGCAAATTGAGAGAGAACACTTGATAGAGTGTGGTGAATATAGACAGACAATAATCAAGATCAGTCAATGCCATTACTTATATTTATTTAAAAAAACATCTCTTCTGAATCCAAGATACCACTGGCAGACTGCCAAACTGGTCATTATTCATGGTGTCCTCCATATGTCATCATAGTGACTGTATGCATGGCAGGGTGATCATAGTGACTATGCATGGCAGGGTGATCATAGTGACTGCATGGCAGGGTGATCATAGTGACTATGCATGGCAGGGTGATCATAGTGACTGCATGGCAGGGTGATCATAGTGACTATGCATGGCAGGTTGATCATAGTGACTGTGTGCATGGTGGGGTGATCATAGTGACTGTATGCATGGCAGGGTGATCATAGTGACTGTGCATGGTGGGGTGATCATAGTGACTGTGTGCATGGCAGGTTGATCATAGTGACTGTATGCATGGCAGGGTGATCATAGTGACTGTGTGCATGGCAGGGTGATCATAGTGACTGTGTGCATGGCAGGGTGATCATAGTGACTGTACATGGCAGGGTGATCATAGTGACTGTGTGCATGGCGGGGTGATCATAGTGACTGTGTGGATGGCGGGGTGATCGTAGTGACTGACTGTGAGCATGGCGGGGTGATCATAGTGACTGTGTGCATGGCAGGGTGATCATAGTGACTGTGTGCATGGCAGGGTGATCATAGTGACTGTATGCATGGCAGGGTGATCATAGTGACTGACTGTGTGCATGGCAGGGTGATCATAGTGACTGTGTGCATGGCAGGGTGATCATAGTGACTGTACATGGCGGGGTGATCATAGTGACTGTGTGCATGGCAGGGTGATCATAGTGACTGTGAGCATGGCGGGGTGATCGTAGTGACTGACTGTGAGCATGGCGGGGTGATCGTAGTGACTGACTGTGAGCATGGCGGGGTGATCGTAGTGACTGTGTGCATGGCAGGGTGATTGTAGTGACTGACTGTGTGCATGGCAGGGTGATCATAGTGACTGTGTGCATGGCAGGGTGATCGTAGTGACTGACTGTGTGCATGGCAGGGTGATCATAGTGACTGTGTGCATGGCAGGGTGATCATAGCGACTGACTGTGTTCATGGCAGAGTGATCATAGTGACTGTGTGCATGGCAGGGTGATCATAGCGACTGACTGTGGCATGGCAGGGTGATCATAGTGACTGTGTGCATGGCGGGGTGATCATAGCGACTGACTGTGGCATGGCAGGGTGATCATAGTGACTGTGCATGGCAGGGGTGATCATAGCAACTGACTGTGGCATGGCAGGGTGATCATAGTGACTGTGTGCATGGCAGGGTGATCATAGTGACTGACTGTGTGCATGGCAGGGTGATCATAGTGACTGACTGTGTTCATGGCAGAGTGATCATAGTGACTGTGTGCATGGCGGGGTGATCATAGTGACTGACTGTGTGCATGGCAGGGTGATCATAGCGACTGACTGTGGCATGGCAGGGTGATCATAGTGACTGACTGTGTGCATGGCTGGGTGATTATAGTGACTGTATGCATGGCAGGGTGATCATAGTGACTGTGTGCATGGCAGGGTGATCATAGTGACTGTGTGCATGGCGGGGTGATCGTAGTGACTGTGTGCATGGCGGGGTGATCATAGTGACTGTGTGCATGGCGGGGTGATCATAGTGACTGTGTGCATGGCAGGGTGATCATAGTGACTGTGTGCATGGCTGGGTGATCATAGTGACTGTGTGCATGGCAGGGTGATCATAGCGACTGACTGTGTGCATGGCAGGTTGATCATAGTGACTGTGTGCATGGCAGGGTGATCATAGTGACTGACTGTGTTCATGGCAGAGTGATCATAGTGACTGTGCATGGCAGGTTGATCATAGTGACTGACTGTGTGCATGGCAGGGTGATCATAGTGACTGTGTGCATGGCAGGGTGATCATAGTGACTGTGCATGTCAGGGTGATCATAGTGACTGACTGTGCATGGCAGTGTGATCATAGTGACTGATTGTGTGCATGGCAGGGTGATCATAGTGACTGTGTGCATGGCAGGGTGATCATAGTGTCTGTGTGCATGGTGGGGTTATCATAGTGACTGACTGTGTGCATGGCAGGGTGATCATAGTGACTGACTGTGTGCATGGCAGGGTGATCATAGTGACTGAATGTGTGCATGGCAGGGTGATCATAATGACTGACTGTGTGCATGGCAGGGTGATCATAGTGACTGTGTGCATGGCAGGGTGATCATAGTGACTGTGTGCATGGCGGGTTGATCATAGTGACTGACTGTGTGCATGGCAGGGTGATCATAGTGACTGTGTGCATGGCAGGGTGATCATAGTGACTGTGTGCATGGCGGGGTGATCGTAGTGACTGCGTGCATGGCAGGGTGATCATAGTGACTGACTGTGTGCATGGTGGGGTGATCATAGTGACTGTATGCATGGCAGGGTGATCATAGTGACTGTGTGCATGGCAGGGTGATCATAGTGACTGACTGTGCATGGCAGGGGTGATCATAGTGACTGTGTGCATGGCGGGGTGATCATAGTGACTGTGTGCATGGCGGGGTGATCATAGTGACTGTGTGCATGGCTGGGGTGATCATAGTGACTGACTGTGCATGGCAGGGTGATCATAGTGACTGTGCATGGCAGGGTGATCATAGTGACTGTGTGCATGGCAGGGTGATCATAGTGACTGTGTGCATGGCAGGGTGATCATAGTGACTGACTGTGTGCATGGCAGGGTGATCATAGTGACTGGTGCATGGCAGGTTGACCATAGTGACTGACGGTGTGCATGCAGGTTGATCATAGTGACTGAGTGCTTGCGGGGTGATCGTAGTGACTGACTGTGAGCATGGCGGGGTTATCATAGTGACTGTGTGCATGGTGGGGGTGATCATAGTGACGACTGTGCATGGCAGGGTGATCATTGTGGACTGTGTGCATGGCAGGGTGATCTAGGTGACTGACTGTGTGCATGGTGGGTTGATCATAGTGACTGACTGTGTGCATGGTGGGGTGATCATAGTGCTGACTGAGTGCATGGCGGGTTGATCATAGTGTCTGTGTGGATGGTGGGGTTATCATAGTGACTGACTGTGTTCATGGCAGGGTGATCATAGTGACTGTGTGCATGGCAGGTTGACATAGTGACTGACTGTGTGCATGGTGGGGTGATCATAGTGACTGTGTGCATGGCAGGGTGATCATAGTGGACTGTGTGCATGGTGGGTTGATCATAGTGACTGACTGTGTGCATGGCGGGTTGATCATAGTGACTGACTGTGTGCATGGCAGGGTGATCATAGTGACTGACTGTGTGCATGGCGGGTTGATCATAGTGACTGACTGTGTGCATGGTGGGGTGATCATAGTGACTGACTGTGTGCATGGCAGGGTGATCATAGTGACTGTGTGCATGGCAGGTTGACCATAGTGACTGACGGTGTGCATGGCAGGTTGATCATAGTGACTGTGAGCATGGCGGGGTGATCGTAGTGACTGACTGTGAGCATGGCGGGGTTATCATAGTGACTGACTGTGCATGGCAGGGTGATCATAGTGACTGTGTGCATGGCAGGTTGATCATAGTGACTGACTGTGTGCATGGCAGGGTGATCATAGTGACTGTGTGCATGGCAGGTTGATCATAGTGACTGTGTGCATGGTGGGTTGATCATAGTGACTGACTGTGTGCATGGCAGGGTGATCATAGTGACTGTGTGCATGGCAGGTTGATCATAGTGACTGTGTGCATGGTGGGTTGATCATAGTGACTGACTGTGTTCATGGCAGGGTGATCATAGTGACTGACTGTGTGCATGGTGGGGTGATCATAGTGACTGTGTGCATGGCAGGGTGATCATAGTGACTGACTGTGTGCATGGCGGGTTGATCATAGTGACTGACTGTGTGCATGGCGGGTTGATCATAGTGACTGACTGTGTGCATGGCAGGGTGATCATAGTGACTGACTGTGTGCATGGCGGGTTGATCATAGTGACTGACTGTGTGCATGGCAGGTTGATCATAGTGACTGACTGTGTGCATGGCGGGTTGATCATAGTGACTGACTGTGTGCATGGTGGGGTGATCATAGTGACTGACTGTGTGCATGGCGGGTTGATCATAGTGACTGACTGTGTGCATGGTGGGGTGATCATAGTGACTGACTGTGTGCATGGTGGGGTGATCATAGTGACTGACTGTGTGCATGGCAGGGTGATCATAGTGACTGACTGTGTGCATGGCAGGGTGATCATAGTGACTGTGTGCATGGCAGGTTGATCATAGTGACTGTGTGCATGGTGGGGTGATCATAGTGACTGTGTGCATGGCGGGGTGATCATAGTGACTGTGTGCATGGCGGGGTGATCAAGGTGACTGACTGTGTGCATGGCAGGGTGATCATAGTGACTGTGTGCATGTGATCATAGTGACTGTGTGACTGACTGTGTGCATGGCTGGGTGACTGATTTCCAGATGCTGACCAACCCCCCGTTGATGTTTTGCGATGAGCCAACCTCGGGGCTCGACACATACATGGCTCAGAACATCGTGCAGACCATGCAGTCCATGGCTCAGAGGAATCGAACCATCCTGTGCACCATACACCAGCCCTCTTCAGAGATCTTCGCCATGTTTGATCAGTCAGTGCTCTTTTCTTGGGATTTTTCACAGTCGGTACAGTACGGCTTTTCACACACGCACGAAAAAAAATAATAACAAAAAGAGAGCAGTTGTGTCATGTATATGTCAGAATCAGAATTATATTTATTTGTCATGAAAACCATGTGTGTTATGTGTGTGCATGTGTCTGTGTGCATGTTGCGTGTGTGTGTGCATGTGCATGTGTGTGTGTGTGTGTGATTGTGTGTGTGTGTGTGTGTCATTGTGTGTCATTGTGTGTCATTGTGTGTGTTTGTGCATATGTGTATGTGGTATGTACATGTGAGCATGCATTCACACATCTCACAGGGTGTTGCTGACACAGAAAGGAATCGATGTGTGTCTCACACGGTGTTGCTGACACAGAAAGGAATCGATGTGTGTCTCACAGGGTGTTGCTGACACAGAAAGGAATCGATGTGTGTCTCACAGGGTGTTGCTGACACAGAAAGGAATCGATGTGTGTCTCACAAGGTGTTGCTGACACAGAAAGGAATTGATGTGTGTCTCACAGGGTGTTGCTGACACAGAAAGGAATCGATGTGTGTCTCACAGGGTGTTGCTGACACAGAAAGGAATTGATGTGTGTCTCACACGGTGTTGCTGTCAACAGAAAGGAATCGATGTGTGTCTCACAGGGTGTTGCTGACACAGAAAGGAATCGATGTGTGTCTCACAGGGTGTTGCTGACACAGAAAGGAATCGATGTGTGTCTCACAGGGTGTTGCTGATGGCTGAAGGACGTGTGGGATTCATGGGATCATCTTCTCAGGCCATGGCATTCTTTAAAAGGTATTGTATCTATTCCCCATGGGCTGGGAAGGTGAAACATGGGCATGGGAAATGGAAAAAGAAACAGAGAAATAGAGACAAAGAAAGAGAGAGAGAGAGAGAGTATGTGTGTGCACATGCTTGCACACTGCTTTAGGCTTCACACATACGCATAAACAAGAAATTTTCATACTTAGGTACATTTTACAGATAACAGAGACAAAGAAGGATAAGACAAGCTGTATGAACTATGTCGGTTGTTTTATAGTTTTAAAACATCATGATTATTTTCATCTGTGTTGAGAAATGTGTGGGCAGATTCTGCAAGTTTTTGTTCTTGGTTGTTGTAATTTTTTATGTCACTTTTTGGTGTTCGTTCTTCTCATCTCTCACAGGCACTGGTCCTGACTATCTCTGATATTCTTTGTCAGTACAACCCATCTCAAAATGTATGTTTTTAAACTGTTAGTCATCTTCAACTGTTAGTCATATTCTTTGTGTTCCATCTGTCAGAACAAAATCCCTTGGTCAGCACAATCATTCCTTTCAGGGTCCAGCCATCTAGAACAGCCTTCCATTTAACATTGGACTCTCCACTTTCACAGCCTTTTTCAAATCTTTTCTGAAGACCCATCTATTTAATCAGCACTGATATCTTTGTCCACCAAAGTTCCAAACTGCATTTTGTCCACACTATGATTTCTCTCTCTATGTGTGTCTGTGTCTGTTTGTCAGTATGTAAACAAATGAGCTGGTTGAGTTGTGTCAGGATGTCTGTTTGAAGTTTGTGTAAATTGATTTGTTTTATCATTTCATCATTTATGGACAATGAGTTTTGTACATGTGAAGCGCTTGGAGCTCTATGAGTCCGTTTGAGAAAAAAAGTGCTGATATGTGTTCATTAATCATTTGTTATCATGGTGACTTGGCTGTATGATTTTTTTCCAGTTTGAACTATCTGTGCCCCAATAACTTCAACCCTGCTGACTTCTACGTTCTGACCTTGGCGGTTGTGCCTGGCAAAGAAGAGGAGTGTCGCAACAAAGTCAACGTGAGTTACTGAAAATGGCTCTGTACAGTCATTCACTCTGGACACAGCTCAAAGATATGAATGGAAAGCTGTTTGGAAAACCAAATATTATGATACTTAGACACACACACAAATGCACAAATGCACGCAGGCGAACTCACTGGTAGAATTACCTGGAAATCATAGTTATCGAGTAAAATATCTCTGGTAGATATTTAGCAACCAGTGTGCACCAAACATAGGACTGAATCTGGGTGGTCTCTATCTTATCAAACACATTGCAGTTGTGCGTTATCCCGCATGAACATAAAATAACTGTGGTGGTTCGTCCGTCGGGATCGATGAGGACCATCTAGTCATTCTGGGGGTGGGTGGTAGGGCTCTGTGGGTGCGCAGATGACTGGTCAGGCCAATCCGTGCCCGGAAGGTTCTGATGCAGTGTGGACAGGGAATGGTGGCGGCTGTCAGGGACTTGCTGGCACTGCTTTTTCTGGCCTGTCTGCGTTGCTCTGCTGCAGCGATTCTGTTGGCCTCACAGGATTTGGCACCTTTGTGGACAGCTGAACTCCACTTTGGTCTACCCATTGCATTCAGCTCCCATGTGTCGTGGCTGATGTTGAAGGCCTTCAGAGAAGCTTTCAGAGTGTCTTTGAAGCGCTTCTTTTGGCCTCCATGGGAGCGCTTGCCATGTTGGAGTTCACTATACAGCAGTTTCTTGGGGAGCCAGTGGTCTGGCATGCAAACTACATGGCCTGCCCAGCGCAGCTGGGCCTGCATCAAGATGGTGTAGATGCTGGGCAAGTTTGCATGAGTGAGCACTCTGTGTCAGGGATCTTCTCTTGCCACTTTATGCTGAGAAGTTTTCTGAGGCTGGTGGTGTGGAAGTGGTTCAGCTTTTTGGCGTGGCGTTTGTAGACCGTCCATGATTCACATCCATAGAGCAGTGTGGTGAGAACTATGGCCTTGTATACTTTGAGCTTCGTCTCCAGGGTGATGCCTCTCCTGTTCCAAACATTCTTAATGAGTCTGCCGAAGGCAGCGCTGGCTTTGGCAAGTCTGGCATTCACCTCATCATCGATGACAACTGTGCGAGAGAGTGTACTGCCCAGGTATGTGAACGTGTCCACTGCGTTCAGTCGTTGCCTGTTGATGAAGATGTTTGGTTCAACGTAAGGCTTTCCTGGAGCTGGCTGGTGCATCACCTCAGTCTTCTTTGTGCTGATTGTGAGGCCAAAGTTGTCACAGGCAGCAGAGAACTTGTTGACGCTGTGTTGCATGTCAGCTTCGGAGGCAGCATTGAGAGCACAGTCATCAGCAAACAGGAAGTCGTTGACGGTGTCTGTCCTCACCTTGGTTTTTGCTTGAAGCCTCCTGAGGTTGAAGAGTGAGTCATCTGTGCGGTACCTGATGCCAATGCCTACGTCAGCGTCTCTGAAGGCATCTGTCAGCATGGCTGAAAACATGAGACTGAACAGGGTGGGGGCAAGAACACACCCTTGCTTGACTCCGTTGGAGACAGGGAATGGTTCTGAAGTCTCTCCGTTGCTTGGACTCGGGCCAGCATCCCATCGTGTAGTTTCCGTATGATGGTGATGAACTTTCTGGGACATCCATACTTCGCTATGATTCTCCAAAGGCCATCTCTGCTAACAGTATCGAAGGCCTTGGTCAGATCGACATAGGTGAAGTAAAGGTCGGCGTTCTGTTCCTGACACTTCTCCTGGAGCTGCCTGGCAGCAAACACCATGTCGATAGTCCCGCATTCTTTCCGGAAGCCACACTGGCTCTCTGGTAGGAGACCTTGCTCAAGGTGCACTATGAGACGGTTGAGTAGCACTCTTGCCAGAGTCTTGCCTGCGACGGACAGCAGGGATATTCCACGATGGTTGTCACAGGCCTGACGATTTCCTTTGCGCTTGTACAGGTGTATGATGGAAGCGTCTTTGAAGTCCTGTGGAACTGCCTCATGCTGCCAGATGAGCTGGAATAGCTGATGAAGCTTCTCAGTCAGCACCATACCACCTTTGTAGACCTCAGCTGGAATGGAATCTGAGCCAGGGGCTTTGCCATTGGATAGTAGACAGATAGCTTTCTGGGTCTCCTCCAAAGTTGGAACGGCATCCAACGACTCACTGACTGGCACCTGGGGGAGTCGGTCGATGGCTTCATCATTGATGGTGGAAGGGCGGTTCAGTACGCTGTCAAAGTGTTCAGCCCATCTCTCAAGGATCCCGTCCTTGTCAGTGATTAGGGTAGAACCATCAGCACTGAGGAGTGGAGCAGATCTGGAGGTGGTGGGACCGTAGACTTCTTTCAGGCCGTTATAGAAGTTCTTCATGTCGTTCCTGTCTGCAAAGCCCTGGATCTCATCAGCTTTGTTGCTCAACCAGGAATCCAGCATCTGCCGCAGCTTCAGCTGGATGGTGCTGCGTGCGCTCTTCAGTATGTCTTTCTTTGACTGTGACTTGGGATCTTCAGTGTGCGCTCTGTAAGCTTGGCGTTTGTCTTCCAGCAGCTGCTTGATCTCAGTGCAGTTCTCATCAAACCAGTTGTTGTGCTTCCTGGCAGAAGGCCCAAGGCACTCCATGGCAGTGTTGTACACCGCCTCATGCAGTGTGCCCCATGCTGCCTCCACATTCTGGTTTTCCAGCACGGTGGACTCAAGGCGTTCCTCCAGGGTGTCAGCAAAGCTCTGCTTGATGTTGCCTAGCTCCAGCTTGTTGATATTCAGGCGTTTGGGTGCTTTCATGCCCTGAAGCCGTCTCTTGGGCTAGATGTGGAGGTTGAGTTTGGAGACGATAAGGCGGTAGTCTGTCCAGCACTCGGCGCCGCACATGGCCCTCGTGACTCGTACGTCCTGCCTGTCCCTCTTCCTGATGATGACAAAGTCGATGAGATGCCAATGCCCAGAGTGAGGATGCATCTATGACGTCCTGTTATGGGTAGGGAGGCAGAAGACCGTGTTTGTGATAAGAAGGTCATGCTCGGCACATGTCTGGAGAAGTAGTTGACCATTGCTGTTACAGTTGCCAACCCCATGCTTCCCAGTCACGCCTTCCCAGGAGGTGCTGTCACAGCCAGCTCTCATGTTAAAGTCACCAAGAATGATGAGCTTGTCTGTGTTGGGAAAAGTGGTGATGACAGCGTTCAGTCGTAGAACTTGTCCTTGATCTCATCCAGCTTGGTCATGGTGAGCGTGTAGGCGCTGACAATGGTGGTAAACTTCTTCCCGTTGCATAAAGGGAGTTTCATCGTCATCAGGCGATCATTCACTCCTTTCGGGGGGCCAGCCAGCTTGCCAACGAGGGTTGTCTTCACTGCAAAGCCAACTCCAGCCTCACGTTTCTCTTCAGGTCCGCGACAACTCCAAAAGAAGGTGTAGCCTGCGCCTCGCTCACAGAGTTCGCCTTCTTCTGCCAGTCTGGTCTCACTTAAGGCAGCGATGTCGATGTTGTACCTGGCTAGTTCACTCACAATGAGTGCTGTGCATCTCTGTGGTCTGTCCAAGTCGCCTCTGTCCAGAAGTGTACGCACGCTCCATGTGGCAATGGTCAATGGGGTGCTCCTTGTTTTCTTCTTTCTTTCCTTTGTGTGTCGACCGCTTGAGTAGGGTCCCCCATCAGCCGCAGTATGCTGACTAGGGTGGTGTGGAGCAGGCAATGTTTAGGGCACCTTTTCTAGCCCCTTCCTCATGCCATGGAGGTGAGCAGTGCTGTCCTGAAGAGGGCTGCTCAGTTGCTCAGAGGCCTGCCGATCTCCACCGCTGCTCCAGTCGGTGAAAAACGACCCTATGGCCTGAGCCGCCTGTGTGCAGGTTTGTGGCTACGACTGCCAGTGTACCCACACCTGTCACTTCATTGCTCACCTGTCGCCACAGGGCTTGGGGAAAATGATGGTATGGGATGAAGGATGACTGATGACTTGGGCGATGACTTTGTTTATAGTGAGGAGGAGTTGCGCACCGTCGACCTCACTCTCTTATCCGAGACCGTCTGTATCCAGTGGCAAGACAAGGTCAAGATGACTGGAGATGGAAACGGATGCAGTGGATGACCAGGATGTCCTATGTACCTCATCCTGCCCTCAGCACTCCACAGTGCTCTGCTGCAACCGCCTTCCTCTCCGTTGAACCATGAAGGTTTCTTCTGCAGAGTCCGCCAGATCCAGTCTTCACATGCTTGGGGTAGACAGCCCTAAGCCCTAATTCACCGAGGGTTTGAGACCTGTCAGCTACCCTCACCTAGTTTAGCCAGCCTGTCAAAGCTGTTGTCCAGGGTTGGGCGCTGCTGCATGCTAGCAGTTTCTAGGACCCATAAGTGAGAGCTGGGTGCCAGTGGGGACCAACAGAGGACGAACCACTCCCGGAAGAGTGTGACAAGCCCCCCCTCTAGAGGTACTACCTCTCCCATGCACCCCCTAACCCCTCTGGGTGGTCTCTATCTTATCAAACACATTGCAGTTATGTGTTATCCCACTTGCACATAAAATAACTAGGTCCCATGGGAACCTCAACTACCAACAAGTCAAAGTACTTCTGTTGTTTCCACAGTATGTGAACAGCTGACAAACCACTGAGATATCACTGAACATTACCACTTATGTAGGCCAAGATACAACACCATTTATACACAACCATGATATCCATGCATCATACCATAATACCTGCAGCAGAACAGCATGAGGGGTGGGGTAGGGGGGATACCCAAACCAGTCCTTACTTCCACCATATAGTGACTACATTTAACACTTACTTAGCCACTTTTCTTTCCATCAGCAAGTCATATTCTCAAATTTATGTTTCATGAGTTTTCCTCTTTCACTTCAAAACCACTGTTTAAGTTTATCTGAAAGAAATTTAAATGAATACCTATCTTACACACACATATATCCTTGCTATCAATAATCAAAGTGAGGTCACTTTGTGTTCTTATGACACAACACAATGCCACTGGAGGCGTGTGTTCGTCACAGAACCCAATATCAGGAACCAAACGTTAACAAAGTCCAAAAATAGATGCTAGTTTGATACTTACAGCCCTAGACAACATCTTTTTTTGCAGTGTAGCCTCAGTCTCTCACTCTGGCTCCCTAGTTTGTTCAAGGCAAGGAAAAGGATGGAACCATGTCTGCATGCTGGTTATATCTCATGCTTTCTCAGCTGGTACAAACCAACAGACCGCTGGTCCCAGCACAGCATATGTTGACAATTTAGAAACACTTGATCAGTTGTGAACATGCTGTGTGTATAGAGTTGTAAACAGACACCTCTGGTTGGTCACAAGAAGACGACACACTTCAGCAGGGAAAGGGTGGGGAAGGAATTAAATGGGGGATGCCACAACTCAGCCAGTGTATTTGTTTTCCTGTCAAATTGGATTTTTCATTGGAATTTTGCCATTGACAACCCTTTTGCTGCCATGGATTCTTTTATGTGTGCTAAGTGCATGCTACACTATTGTTTATTGTCTTATTTAAACTGTTAACATCCAGATCACCAATCAAGTCTTGTGGAGGGGTAGAAAATACTGGCATGCATAGAGAGAGAGAGAGAAAAAAAAATGCATGTTTGTGCTTATAATTTCTTTTTGTATGTGTGCAAGTGTACACATGTATGTATATGTTTGCATGTGTGTGCATGTGTACATGTTAGTGTATATATGGTGTGCTGTGCCACGTCTTGCAGGCCATCTGTGATGCCTTTTCGGAGACAAAGGAAGCCAGTGACATCAACGACAGCATCCAGGCAATTACCTCAGAAGCCGAAGCTGACACTTCACTGGTGAGATTTATCAGCAGCAACAGCAGCTAAATTTTGCCCCTCTTCTTCACCCTTCCTCCGTGCCCCCTTTCATTCAAGCTTCTCTGTTCTCACAATAGATACACTGATTAACTCATTGTACCCCACAGCTACATGCCTGCTACAACTCCCCTGGACAAGTACTACATGAGACCACTGCAGTAAAAAAATAAGGTGGTTCACTAAAATGCTGAAAATCTATGGAGAATTGTTGAATTAGTAGATCGAACAAAGCTTCATTTTCATGCTTCCGGAATCCATAAATGGTTCAGTTTAGAACACCAACCAAGCAAGAGTTAGCCAAATTAGGATAGTGTGTTGATAAGAGGAACCTGGTCCACAGGGGAAGTATCATGGTACGAGTTAACTTGTACCTGGAGTACAGTGAGTTGAGGTTAAACTTAAAGGTCCTGTAGGTTTTTGCAGCCATTGGGGCAGTCAGTTTATATCCACTGTGTCTTTGGCTCAGCATAGGAAGCCAGTCCTCTCCTTCCACTGTTTTAACCTCCCCCAACTGAAGTATCCATCCTCACCTGGGTGTAGTGAGAAAACTGAGTCAAGCGCCTTTTCCAAGGACACAACACCATGCTGAACTGGGCACTCGAACCCTGGTCACTGGTGAACAATGGATCACAAGTCTGAATCTCCTGTGCTGGCTTCTGTTACGCTTAGGCTGGTGCAGAGTAATGAGAAATGAAAGCTGTTAGCACTGGCACACAGTGAAACAAATGAAGAAGTGAAGTTCAAAAGCTGGTATGAAAAGGGGGTGGAAAAAATTATGATTCACTTCAACATTTGAGTGATTGATTGATATGGATATTTATATACTTCCCTTTCATGCCTTGGTCAGAGGTGGCGAAAATGAGATAGAGTAGTTGTAGTAGCAGTAATAGTACCATTATTTAATGTCCTTTCACATATGTGATAATAGATGATGTGTGTGAATGTGTTTGTGCCTGTGCCTCTGGGTGTGTGTGTGTGTGTGTGTGTTTGGTTGGAGGGAGTGGGGGAGTGCACACATTCATGCCAGTGCATCTACATATACTAGTTATATCAATGTTTGTCCATTTCTTTAGATGTTTTTTTTTTTCTTTTAGATGCGAGAAGTCTTCAGCAGTGAATCACGGTAAGTGACAGAAAGGAAAGTGAATACTCTGTTTCATGAACTTGCATTGCATCCAGTGTGAAATTGTCAAACATGTCATTTCAGTGTGGAACTGTCAGATGTGTCATTTTTGTGTGGAACTGTCAAATCTGTTGTTTTATGTGTGGGACTGTCAAATGTGTCATTTTAACCTCTTGACTGCGCTGTTGACGTACGGCGTACGTCATGAAATGTCGCTCACCAATGCTGTGTTGACGTGCGCCGTATGTCATGTTACAACGTTCTATGTTTCGAGTCCCGCATTACAGAAAATACAGTCTGCTAACCATTAAATTAGCTCCCCTGAGAGCTCTTTATCTCCTGAGTTCCATAAGCTAAAATTATTCATTGGATTGTCATATTTATGGCGAAAGTTTTGCAAGTTTGTACGAAGCTCAAGTTGTGTTTGCAAAGCCATGGCTGAACGCAGACAAACCCCAACACTTGCACTTGTATTGAAAGAATTCTTTCGGGATGCAAACAGTAGAGATGAAGATTGTGGACTGAATGAGACAGAACGGCGTGAAGTTGATGCCGAAGACGCTGATTTTGACAGTGGAGGGGGGTGGGAGGTGGAGTTGCTTGACGAAACTGAAGACAGACAAGCTCAGCTGATTCAAGATGCAGGTGGGTGTTTACGAGGTTTGTCAGTTTATTATTTGCTTTCTGTTTGTTGTAACAATGAATATGACTGCATAATGTGTGTGTTTTGAATGTGTTAGCTGTGGTAAGTGGCTTCGTCAGTCACTGATCAGTGTGTGTGAGTGAGAGAGAGTCAGTCACGTGGGTACTGTGTCTGACCATCACAGCCCAGGGGGGTGTGGCTTGCTGGCTGGCTCATTGTTGATGACAGCGTGTGTCACTCGCCTGCAGCTTTCTGTGTGTTCGTTTCTGAGTGTGTATTGGTTTGTTGTTGTTGTTGTTGTTATTGTTGTTGTTGTGTGTGTGTGAGTGAGTGAGAAAGGGTGGGGGGGGGGGGGGGGGAGATGATGTTTATAAAACTGAAATCAGAGAATGATACACAGAACTGTATGCCTAAATTACTTTGTAAATTCAACACTTGTAGATGTGTGTGTGTGTGTGTGTGCGTGTGTGTGTGTGTGTGTGTGTGTGTGTGTGCTGTCATTTTGTTTTGTATGAGAAAGAGAGAATGAAGGGGGTGTGGCATACCATGAACCAGTTTCAGTGTGTGTGTGGTTTGTAGGTATGTGTGTATTTGTATTTCAGCTTCTGAAAACAGTCAGAAATAAAATGGTACCATTTCATGATCTTTTTACATGTAAAAAACAAAAAACAAACCCAAAACCCAACAAACTTAGTCTTTTATGCAATGTGTTTCAGGTATGCAGCATGGTGATGATCATGATGTTCATCCTGGACCATCTGGAGCTGACAACTTGCCACAAACCTACATCTGAAGACCAGCAGCAGCAAGACCAAAGGGCAGTAAACAAGCCTCCAGCAATTCTGGATTACAACAAAAACATGGGTGCCATGGACCATCATGACCAACAGCTGCAGCCCTATGATGCCACAAGGAAAACCCTGAAGTGGTATAAATAGCTGTGTGTGCATTTTCTACAAATTGCCATGCTGAATGCACACATCCTCTACAAAAAAGCAGGCAACAGCAGTACACTCTTGGACTTCAGAAGGATGTAATTAGTGCCATGATTTTTGGTGACCAAGACCCAGACACTGCTAAAGATGACCACGCTGTTTGTCTTGTGTGGATGACACTTCATCCCACCTACCCCACAGAAGGCCCAGCCACAAAGGAGGTGCAGAGTCTGCTGGAAGAAAGGACAAAGAAAGGATGTGGGGTTCTACTGCCCAGACTGCCCCAGCAAACCAGCACTGTGTCTTGAAGACTGTTTCTGCAAGTACCACACACAGCGTTTTTACTGGCGATAGATCCTGGGTGAGTACACCCTTTTCATTCTTTGTGTGGACTGTGTTGGAGTCTTATGCACCTGGACACTGTTGCTCAGCCTTGACAGTGTGTGTGGTTGATCACAACAGTCACAAGAAAGACAGGTTGATAACCTGGTTGATATTGTAGCACCTACATGGTGGAATGACAGTCCCAATTTTTTTTATTAATGCATTTTATGGAATTTTTCTGTCAGATTGACTCATTATTTGAACATGTGAGTATCAAAAACAAAATCTTGGTTCATTTTCCTTTCATTTGATATATACTTTTATGCACTTATCTTCAGTACTTTTTGAAATATAAGCAAATTAAAATCATTGGCGTGTTTTTCTTGTTTTTCTGAAAATTTTCTCAGCATAGGCCATAGCAAAACGTACTAGCAGTGAAGGGGTTAATGTGGAACTGTCAAACATGTCAGTTTTGTGTGGAACTGTCAAATGTGTCATTTCAGTAAGGTACTGTCAAATGTGTCATTTCAGCATGGAACTGTCAAATGTGTCATTTTGATATGGAACTGTCAAATGTGTCATTTCAGTATGGAACTGTCAAATGTGTCATTTCAGCATGGAACTGTCAAATGTGTCATTTCAATGTGGAACTGTCAAATGTGTCATTTTAGTGTGGAACTGTCAAGTGTGTCATTTCAGTGTGGAACTTGCTGTCAAATGTGTCATTTTTGTGTGGAACTGTCGGATGTGCCATTCTTTAGTGGAACTGTCAAATGTGTTATTTTAGTGTAGAACTGTCAGATGTGTCATTTTTATGTGCAACTGTCAAATGCAGAGATGTGAGAGCTACGCAGAAACGTGTGAGTGTGCTTTTCCATTCCATTTTTTTTTTTTTAAAGTTTGTCAGTTCAGCATGACTGCCGCAGAAAATGCTCAGAGGCCATTCCTGAGATCTGTATCAATTCAAAGAGAAAACGGATGATGGGATGTTGCTGACAATGGCTGTTGCGATGCTGTTGCCAATGTATTTGGTGTCATATACTGGACCATGTCAGACTGATGCAAACTAGGCCTATCTGTTTGCTCTTCTCAGCCAAAATTTATTGTGGCAACTCAGTGATACAACATCTTGCCATTAGACCGCCGTCTGCTAGCCACTGAAGTGCCGTTTCTGGCAGTAGGTAAACAATCATTCTCAATGGCCGTAATTTTTCAGATAAGTGACGTTATTGATTTGCTCTGTTTTTGCCAACCCCTTATGCATTAGAAATGTTATTTTCATGCATGTTTGATGGAACCGACTCTTGTGCCAAACACTGTGCATTACTTAGATCTGACTGAGAGTCAGTTCTGAAATCTAGTTGCTTTGAATTAAAAACAACAAACAAGCCTGCTTTGAATTAAAGATAACAACAAATAAGCAAGCAAAAAATAATTTACTCCTAACCTTGGGAGCGTACTGATGTTCCTATGGCCCAGGAACACACACACACACACACACACACACACACACACACACACACACACACACACACACACCCCTTCATGCAGCAATAAACGCAACATTTGAATTACTGCATTTTTGTGTGTGCTGAAATTATGTCAGAGGATGATGCAGTGATACACTTGAATGATGGCTTCAGTTAGTATATGTTATTTATATCTTTGATCTATAGCTGAAGTACCAAAGATTCATTTCCACTACGAGCAGAAAATGTTTTGTTTTATGCCAGATTTTAGACATATTGGGAACCTTATTTATTCTTTTGTGTGTTTATATGCCATTTTTACCACAAAAAAAGTTAATATTGACCCCTGCAGAACAATGAAACATTGGTGATTCCTGCACTTTTTGTGGTTGATAAACTTTTTGGGGGGTGGATGGAGGTGGGGGGTGGGGCTTCCCCCCAGACCACCCAGTAAGGTGTCACCTTTCCATCACACCTGGGGCTTTTCCTGCCCCTGCCCCCCATCCCCTTTTTGCCTCCCTCCCAGCTACAGTACACGTTTTGGATGCAGTCCCTCTCACATCCCTGCAAATGTGTCATTTCAGTGTGCAACTATCAAATGTGTCATTTCAGTGTGCAACTATCAAATGTGTCTTTTTTATGTGGAACTGTTAAATGTGTAATTTTTTTTTTTTTGTAGCATTTTCAAGTGTTTCATTTTTGTGTGGAACTGTCAAATTTGTCATTTTTGTGTCAGTGCTGTTCACATATTGAACAATTGCTGTAGAGATAAACGCTTGGAAAGAAAGGGGCAAGAACAGACGCTTGGAAAGAAAGGGCTAAGAGTGTGGTAACAGTGCATGTTGAATGGTGCATGTGATTTTGAACATCATTTTTTGGAGTTTTGTCAAATTATCTTTTTTTCTAATTCCACCTATGGGACTTAACAATTTTTTGTTCAGTTGTCTGTGCATTATATGCAGAAATATGTAATTACAGATCAAATGAACAGTATGACTACACATGATTATGTATCTGTTGTCTGTACATTGTGTGCAGAAACTAATAGAGATCTGATAAACAATGGGGCTGCGTATTGTTTTGATCAGTTACCTGTGCATCATTTTTTACTCACTTGTGTAAACAGTGTGAGTCTGTGTAATAACCCAGTGTTCAGTGTGTGTGTGTGTGTGTGTGTGTCTGTCTGTATGTATGTATGTATGTATGTGTGTCCATAGTAAACTTAAACATTGTCATTTTCTCTGGAAATACTTAGTCAGTTGATACCAAATTTGTCAAAGAAATATAGCAAATAATCAGCTCTTTTCATAGATTCTAACCATAACGATATTGCACCTTTGGGAAGGGCACAAAATAGATCTGAGTATTTGAACCAAAAAAATACTGGTACATTTTTCTTTTTTATTCCCAAAACGTAGCATTTTTATGTGACATACTGACACAGTGAACAATAGCAGTTAATTTATTTTTGTTGCTGAAAATGGATATTCTTTTCCTCTGTATGGAAATTACATTAACACACACATCTCTCAGTACGCCTGTTACAGGCTGAAAACTATTTATTAGTAAGGAGGATACTCATCTAAAGCATTACATTTTAAAACATGACTTTGGGCATATAAAGGCTATTGTGCTTTATACTCGGTGGGAAGCTCTTACACTACTTACATTTCAGAATGATGCTTACTACAGCATCGACATGTTTACTGCATACGCATTTTTCAGATATGATACACATTAACGAGAATGAGCATATCCAATATTGTTATCGACACACATTGAAAGCATACATCTTGTGAGATCAACTTCGACGCAGGCATTCAATCAAGAAGTCGCGATAACGGTAATGATTGAAATGAAGCGAAGAAGGCAGCTAGATTTTATTCAGAAAAGAACTGGGTGTGCAAAGGCCTAAATAAAAAAGAGCTTACTGCAGAAATGTCCCCAACCAGCCGCCATGGCGAAGTGGTTAGCGTCACGGACTGATGACGCGGTTTCAAATCCCAGCGGAGGTGGGTTTTTCGGCCCGCGGACAGCTCCTACCCAGAGTTGAGTGTGCTGTGGGCTTAAATGGGGAGACTGGGACCACACAGTCGAGTGTCATCCACTTCAAGGATGCGTCTTTGGGTGTGTTGCTCTAATTACCTGACCAACACTGCAAGTGTCTGTATCTCTCGGGACCTCCATAGCAACATCATCATTGTCATCGTCCTCCTCCTCCTCCTTCATCATCATCATTAAAAACAAAACAGTCTCAAAGTCTGTGGCCTTTCATGCCCTGCTTTCATGGTGACCTCAGTTTCAATACCCCTCCACTTACGTTCTTGGGGTGAATCCTGTCAATGTCTTCAGTGTCGGCAGATTCATGGGGGGGCTGTTGTTTGAGGGACGTGGTGGCGGTCTCCACTCTGGGAGGGACGCTCACTCAGTCTGGCTCTGCGACTAAGCCATTATTGTCGCTAGTAGGGGGCTTAGTAGGTGGTGTCCTAAGTATGTTAAATCAGAGCAGGCACCACTGAACACCATGAAAGTGACTCAGCAGCAGTGCAGGGTCTCCTCTGGTGTGTGGCCTCCTAGCGACCTAATATCAATGGTTCCCTGCGGTCTGCCGACGCTGGAACTATGATGGACGAACCCGGGTGTTGCTGTGTATGGGGGAATCTAAATGAGCGGTGTGGGAGTAATGCCACTGAAATGGTGCAGATGATGGGGCAGCCAAAAAAAAAAGTCCCCAACAAGCATACAAGATAAACAAAGTTGGTTTTCATTGCACAATAATTGTCGGTTACATCAGGTCCCATTGCACATGTGCAATAAAAGTGAACTCTGACATGTCTTTCAAATCTGAAAGGAACAAAAATCACACCAAACGATTTGTTGTTGCATAGAACCTGAATTTCACATGAACATCACTGTCGCTACACTTATCTTCAGCACAGTGGAGTGAAACTTTAGACTTTCGTGTGCATGTGTGCATGTGTATTGGTGTCTGTGGGTGTTGGGTTGGGGGGCAGTAAGTGTGCAGGGGGTTGAAGATGGAGAGGAGGGGGAAGAGGGATAGCGGAGGGGGAGGTGGACATTTCT
>NC_134893.1:60490471-60582971 GCF_041734735.1 Babylonia areolata | reverse complement strand
CCCGCCCCCACCCCCACCCCCACCCCCTTTTTTAAAAATTTTTTAATTTTTTTTAATGTCTAATACCACTGAGAGTGAAAAGACGCTAAACTAAAGAACGAACACACACACACACACACACACTTTCTCTGTCTCTGTCTCTGTCTGTCTGTCTGTCTGTCTGTCTGTCTGTCTCTCTCTCTCTCTCTCTCTCTCTCTCTCTCTCTCTCTCTCTCTCTCTCTCTCTCTCTCTCTATATATATATATATATATATATATATACATATATATATATATATATATGTGTGTGTGTGTGTTATAAATGTTGCATACTGCATTATATTATACAGAGACTGAGAGAGGGAGGATATCTATATCAGTGTGAGTCTGTTGGATTAAGTGCTTATCACAAGTGAGTCTTGGAGGCCTTGCCTTTCTTGTCAGAGATACAGTTTGGGATGGTGTAAACAGTCTGTATGATGACGTGTGTTTGTGGTGCAGGTATGAAGCAATGAAGTCCACAGTCCATATGATGACGTGTTTGTGGTGCAGGTATGAAGCAGGCTGGGGCCAGCAGTTTGTCAGTGTTCTGTGGAGGAGCTGGATTTCTCTGATGCGTGACGTTGTTCTCTTCAGAGTGAGAGTCATGCAGACTGTGGTAAGTCATGTGAAAACTTGCCAGGGTCTCTTCAGAACACTGACTTGAGTCTGTTCAAAAAAGGAAGAATGCGCAAGAAAGAAACAAGCATGCAGCTGTACTGCTACACTCCTCTCCAGTCTAACCCACTTCAGTGAACAACACCACACCACATAGTTTATACCACATGGCATACAGTTCACACTGTGGCTCTCCAATCCACTACAGTACAATGCAATCATGCACTATGCTGTATATACAATGAATGTACTCACATGTCTTAAAAATATATATATTAGTTTTTATTTTTCAATTTATAAAGAGAATATCCAAGAAGAAAAAATAAAGGGGGCATGAAATGATCAGGCTTCAGGGTGAGAGAATTACAGATCTGCCCATGCAGTTTGAATGATAAAACAAGTCACTAAGCAATACAATGAATGAAAAGAGCTAGTGATTAGACCAGCTCTAAGGACTTACACAAAGGTATCTGGTTGAAGTTGACAAAAGCCAAACACAGCTGAGTGACAAAACTGAAACTGTCAGAGATGCCAACGAATTCAGTAAATTTACATTTCAGATACAAGTATTCCATTGGGGGGAAAAAAATCACTCACACACACACAGAGAAACACTTGCTGTGGTACCCTGCTTGCAAATATCTTCTGCTGCATCCTACCGCAATCCACCACCATCCAGATACACACATGCCAGAGCTGTGCCATACTGTCCCACATGCACACAAAACATCTACACCCAGGCACTCGCCTCCTGGTGAAGTTCAGGTGGAGTTGAGGTGGGGGTGTAGTGTGCCAGTTCTGATGAGTGAGTGTGTTGCATGCTTTGATTGTGTGCACAAATGGCTGTAGGAATGAATGAATTCATGTAATGAGTGTTCATGCATATGGAGCTGTAAACCTGTCCCTAAGCTGTAAACCTGTCAGTGAGCTGTAAACCTGTCGCTGAGCTGTAAACCTGTCAATGAGTGGTAAATCTGTCGCTGAGCTGTAAACCTGTTAGTGAGTGGCAAACCTGTCCCTGAGCTGTAAACCTGTCTGCTGTAAACCTGTCCCTGAGCTGTAAACCTGTTAGTGAGTCGTGTCAGAAGCTGTGTGTCTGTGTGGACAGGTGGTGTCCCTGGTTCTGGGGTTGATCTACCTGCGCCTGGACTACGACCAGAAAGGCGTCATGAACATCAATGGAGCCATCTTCCTCCTCATCACCAACGCTTCCTTCTCCAACATGTTTGCTGTCGTCAATGTGAGTGAATTGTGTCTGTGTCTGTATCAAATGCCCCAAAGCATTAGGTAGCTGACTGGGACACCCCTACCTTACTCCCACACCTTTTTGGACAGACAAGCTGCTAACTGAACAAAAGATGCATATTTCTCACACACCATAAACTCCACACCTCCTTTCCTTCCCCAAAAAATATTTCAAGGACTGGATATAAATTTATGGTTATACAAAATCTGTATTGACATTTACACACATGCTTATACATGAATGCATGAATGTACACACAGATGCATGTGCATCTCAGACATTCACACACACACACACACACACACACACACACAGATTATAGGTGTATTGAAAAGGTGTCAAGTGATCGACATAAACATAGGCTAAAATATTTAGACCGCCAGTATTACTGTCACTGTATGAAGACAGTTACATTAGGCAGTCCCAAGGCTTTCTCAAATGATTCATCTGTCTCCCAGTCAAGACCAGTTGAAGTTTAATTCGTCAATTCTGTTTTAATGCCCTTCAAATTAAATTTTGAAAAAATATACAGTGTCTGTTCGGAAAAGAAGTCAGTGTCAACCACATACTTGTCCAGTGTCCAAAAACAAGACAACTGTCCTTTCAAAAAATAGCCGACCAGTTTCCACCAAACACATATTTGTCCATAGGAGATGTTTTGAATAATCATTCATTACTTCAAAAAATTTCTGAATGTTTGATTCAAAGTCCAGTTGGTATCTACCTTTGACTGATCTCTTTTTTTGTTATCATAAGCATGCTTTTCACTGTTATATGGATGATCAACTCACTGTTACAATTCATGTTATAATTCACTGTTAGCACAGTCCTTCGTAGCTCTTCATTTTCAACTACTCGTGACAGTCATCCCACCACCTCTTCTCATGTACCCCACGACTCATTTCCCATGTGCACGTACCCCCCCCCCCCCAAACTCCCCCTCCCCTCCACCCCCCCCTTTATTCATTATTTATTTATTTATCCCCCCACACACACACACACCCCTCATCCCCCCTGTCTAATATCACTAAACAGTGAAAAGACGTTAAACTAAACTAAACTAAACACACAGAACTCTCTAACCCAACCCCATACTATTTACATGTTGGCCTGTTGGTGTCTGCATGTTTTTCATCGACCAAGCCAACTGACCACCAACTTGGCAGATATTTTGTCCACAGTCAAACAATGTTTCCCGTTCTGTTTCTGCTGGAAGTGATGCCCATCAGGGAGGAAGGTGGCAGAATGATTAAGAAGCTCATCTGCCAATACAGAGAGTCCGTGAGGGTCTGTGTTCGATTCCCGCTCTCACTTTTTCTCCCTTGTTTGACTGGAAAATTGAACTGATTGTCTAGTCGTTTGATTGAGACGATAAACCAAGGTTTTGTGTGTTGCATGCACATGGCGCACTGAAAAAGAACCCATGTCATGAGAGTGTTGTCCTCTGGCAAAATTCTGTAGGAGAAATCCAACTGATAGATAATCAAATATATATGCATGCACTCAAGGCCTGACTAAGTGTGTTGGGTTACACTGCTGGTCAGGCATCTGCATTTGGTGTAGCGTAAATGGATTTGCCCGAATGCAGTGACGCCTCCTTGAGAACCTAAAACTGAAACTGAAACTGATCCCCTTCCACTCTGTTTAGGTCCTTCTCATTGTGATGACAGTGCCCAAGCTGTCCTGGTCTGGTTCAAGCCTTTCTCCATTTAGTCATTCATGGTTTGGGAGACAGTTGATTTTAGACCATGTATTTTACCCCATTCGAAAAAGGTTCGTTTTGATGCTCACCTGTTTAGACATTTTATTCCCTCCAGCCTCCTTGCTTCTTGTAAGAAAAATCTTGGGAACTTGTTTGCACATTCTCATTCTGTGGATATCAGTAAAGGGAAGACAAGAGTTGCTTCCCTTAAAATGTTGCTTGGTGTGTATGGTCACCATGCAGAGTGTAGGATTACACAAAAAACAAATGACTGACTACATTGGCAGTGAAGAGGATGATATAATTTTGCACTCATTTTCTTTGTATAAGGATTGTAAAAGCTCTCTTTGAAATGTACCATGTATATTTTGTTTGTTTATTTTGTGTGTGTTCTTTATTGTCTCCTTGTATATGTGTATTTGCCTCTGTGGGTGTGTGTGATTGTGTGTGTGTGTGTGTGTGCGTTGAAAATATTGTATGTTTTCAAATTGTGTGTGTGTGTTTCTGCTTTTCCATGCAGACTTTCCCAAATGAAATTGCAATATTTCTACGGGAATACGGATCAGGACTGTACAGGACCGATGTCTACTTCATTGCCAAAACCATAGCAGAGGTAAGGACAAAAGTGTTCAATATTACTATAATTTCATACACAACAACTTGCTGCAGAAACAGAGCCAAAAATGTATGTGTGTGTGTGTGTGTGTGTGTGTGTGTGTACTGTCAGTGCATTTGTGTGTGTGTTTCCCGCCTCATTTCCAGTATTAGGGGTTTTAGTTTAATTGGATATTAACAGTGTTGAGAAGGGCAGAATGTTTAGAATTTTGAAAATTCAGTGGAATAAAGAATATGTCAGTCATATTTTCTGTGTCAAAAGATTCTTGTTCTTGATTGTAAATGTTTATATTACCTGTGAACAGGCCAGAAAAACTATTTCTGATTCTCAGTGTCACTGCAGATGCAGATGGTTTAGTTTTCTTGCTTTTTCTATGGTTGAAAGCATACATGTATGTTTATATGTATGTGTGTGTATGTGTTCCTGTGTGCATGGCATATTTGCATGTTTTGTTTGTTAGTGTGTGTGTCCTATGTTTGTTTGTTTATTTAATTGCTTTTTTTGTCACTTTGTTTATGGTGGCATTCTTATTACATCTGTCGAATTGTGAACTCATTCTACTCCAGGTACGAGTTAAATGGAACCATGATCACTTCCCAAGTGGACCTGGTAAAAGTAATCTTGTACCAGCACACTATTCTAATTTTGTTCACTCTTGATTAGTACAGTTGACATTCTAAAATGATCCGTTTACGGATTCCAGAAGCATGAAAAAGAAGCTTTGTTTGACAACTTAAATCAACAATTCTCCATCGATTTTCACCTTTTTAGTGAACAACCCTACTGTTACTGCAGTGGTCTCAAGTAGCGCTGGTCCAGGGGAGTTGTAGCAGGCATGGAGCTGTGGGGTAGAATGAGTTAATGCATCTTCTGCGCCTCAAATTTGCACACAAAGAAAAGATTTTTTAAAATCTCTGTGATATGTGTGAATGTCTGTGTGTGTAGTTGCCAACGTTTATACTGCTGCCTGCCATCTTCATAACTATCGACTACTGGATGGTTGGTAAGTACATTAGTTGCTTTCTTATTTATGTGTGTGTATGTGTGTGTGTTTGATGCACTCATGAACAGACTTATGGGTCATTACTTCATGTGAGTCATAGGATTCCGAAGCAATGAATGATCATACATTCTGTCTCATCTTATACCATAATAATGAAGTAATGCATATAATTTTTGGCCATTTTACTCCAAAGTTACTTAAAGCAATACAATATATGGTTGTCCTTATAGAACGCTATGATAATGATGATAATAATGTGCATTTGTATAGCACTTATTCTTTCTAAGAGCTTAGGGCACTTACTTGTATAATAAAGTTGCAAATGACATGAAACACTTGTCTTTGTCTCTTCCTCCTCTTTCTCCCCCCTCCCCCCATTCTCTCAATCCTCATACTTGCAAAGTGTATTGGCAGGCATGGGGCAGTGTTGGAGAAGTGACATGACATTTTTATTGAATAAACAAAACGTTCATTTCAAGGGGTTAGAATACATCTATCAATCAATTCAATTTCGCACGAAATGGAAGGCTTCTTACTTCGGATTATTCCCGTACATATAGATAACAAACAAGGGGTTGACTTAATAACTCCATGAACCAGTTACACTTTACATTTTTCTTTCATCATGACTACCCGACATCAAATTTTGATTTATCATCCTCAATTATCACCAATCAGTCTTCTGCTCTTAACTCTGACCTTTTCTGAAACACTTTGTACAAAAATCTTGACAATTGAAAAACAGATAACTCATCATCACATGACAACACATATGAAACATTTCCGTTTGCTTTTAGAATAATATTTACATCTGTCCTGAAAATATCGTATGTTTTACAACGAAGCAGTATGTGGGATTCGTCTTCGATCAGTTGTTTACGAACAGGATATAATAAATGTCTAGGTGTTACATCCTTTCTGTATCGTAGTTTATGTATATTGATGGGTGAAATACCAAGTCTGAATTTTGTGTATGCATCTTTGTAACATTTAAGCATTTTATAGTTTAAGTATTTTTCAGTTTGGAGCGTTTGCTTAAAAGTACTGTACAATTCAAAGCGGTCTTTGGATTCAGTAGTGTCATGCCAAGTCTGTCCATATTGATCACTCAGTCTTTGTTTGAATGTAAAGAGGAAACATCTTACATCACCAACTTTCCGCTGTTGTCACACGTCTCCAAATCTGTTGACACATAACAACTGCCTGATATGAAAACGCTCATGTCTTTTTGCCCAACTCTTGTAAATGGTTTAAGATGTTATAGGCCTTTCTGGGCAGTCTTTCCTCTGGCATGTTGCACACTTTAAGCCAGAAGTGTATGCATCTTTCGGCTGCTAACACAAACATTGGATAACAGCCAAGTTCTCCAAGTACCATATTGTTTGGTGTCTGCATTCCAACATTTAAGTACCTTTTACATGCAAACATATGTATCTTTTCAATGACATCAAACTGTTGGTAGCCCCAATTTTCTGTGCCATATAGTAAAACAGGAGCAACCTGGGTATCAAACATTTTAAAAAAAGACCTCCCTGGGTACATCTCCTAGCTTTCAAAGGCATCTGAGTAGTTGACTTGTTCTGATTTTGGCTTTTAGTGGCAAGCTCTTCCACAGCACATGTCATGGATAATTTGGTTGTAAAATGTAACCCTAAATACTTGTAACTATTTACAACATTGATGTCTGCATTACCATATTTCCATTTTTCATTTACACCCAAGAACCCTCCTTTCCTGAATACAATAATTTTCATCTTCTCAAGATTAAGTTCCGGGGAAAAGTTATGCGCATATTGTTATAGAATGTTAATTTGATTATGAAGACCAGCTGGACAGTAAGAAGTTAAAACTACATCATCAGCAAATAACAAGATCAAGATCTGCATTATCTTGGGTGTTAACTGTACACCATATCATCCATTCTGGGCAATTTCTGTAGCCAGTTCGTTTATAAAAAATGAGAATAATGTGGGCGAGTGTACACAACTTGTCTCACCCCTGTTTCACACACGAAAAAATCTGTAAGACTGTCTGGGCACCTAATACATGATCTCACCCTGCGATACATGGTCTGCAACATCTTTAGCATTTTGCTTCCAATGCCTCCTTTTCGAAGTACATTCCACAGAATATTTCTATTGATTGTATTGAATGCCTTTCTAAAATCAGCAAAACAAACATAATTTCCCAGAACTTTTCAAGAGGTATCTTTGTACAGTGGCATACAAAACAAAAATGTTATCTGATGTAGAATACCCAGACCTAAATCCACTTTGTTCTTCGGCGATTTTTCCATTGTCTTCAGCCCATTTTACCAACCAGTTGTTCAATACTTTTGCAAAAACTTTCCCTAGTATACTGATCAAAGATACTCCTTGGTAATTACTAGGATTGTCAGTATCACCAGCCTTATGCAGAGGCACGATGATAGCGTCATACCACACATTTGGATATTGCTGTGTATCAAATATGTGGTTGAACAAATGCAAACGAAAAGGCATAATCTGATCCAAAGACTGTTTTAACATTTCAGCTAAAATGTTATCAGAGCCTGGAGCTTTATTCCATTTCAGAGAACGAACAGCCTTTATTATTTCATCTGAGCCAGTTGCTTTATCTAGCTCCTGTACATGATATTGGTTATCTTCAAATATGACACCAGGAATTATATTTTCCGTAATGTTTTTGTTGGTTTTAAATACAGACTGACAATGATTCAACCACTCTTGGTCCGTAATGTTTGGTCTGCTATGGGATTTTCCATTAAGTTTTCACTTCTTTCCAAAACTGACTAGAATCTGTTTTGGCTCTTGAAATCAATGTTTTAAGTTTATGTTCTTTGAAAGTTTTCTTTTTTTCACTGAGCAAAACTCTGTATGACTTCCTTCTAAGCACATACCTAAGTCTGCACTGGCTTTTAACTTTCTTACTCTTACAACATGCAAACATTCTCCACAATCGTCTCAACTCTTTTTCAGCAGTTCTGCATTCAAAGTCAAACCAAGTGTTTGGGACTATTCTTTATCCTCTTTTTCATGCATTTTGCTGCCTTAAGAAGTCCGTCATTGAAACACTTCACTGCCTCATCAACCGACATTGCCAGATTTGTTGTTGCTTTGTTCAGAGTGTCCTGAAACTGGTCACTATGTATGAAGTAAAAAACTGTTGTTCCTTATCTCTATCCCACACAATTTTTTTCTGCATACGTTACTACTAGTTTAACAACAATCTTTTTATCCTAATTTACTGTCAGTTCAACAGGCATGTGCTTGGACATTTCCCCAACATGCGTTCTAATGTTCCCTTGGTTCATATCTTTGGAGCAAATAAAGTAGTCTGTTATACTGCTGCCAGTTAAACACTGTAGGAAACAGAGTGCTTTGGCAGAGACAGTCAGATGACAGTAAATGATGTTTATGGTTGTTTCAAGAGGAAAGAGCGTGAACCATAGGAATTTTCAGGTCAGGGAAAGGGTGGAGAGTTCTTGAAGGTATGTAAGCACTGATGAGGTCAGAAAGATAGGTAGGTCAAAACCAGAGACATGCTATTTTGTATTTAATTCTTGGTTGTATATAGAGTTCTGCTGTTACTATTTATATATAAATCTGTTATTTTTGTGCTGTACTTTTTATTGGTATATTCATATTGATTATGCATGCAAGACATGGACAGTCAAAGTGGATTTGGAAAGAAGAATCTAAGCCATGGAAACAAGGTGTTACATCAAGATACTAAACATCAGATACAGTAATCACATTACCAGTGAACAAGTGTGCCAAAACCATGAAGCAGGATATTTGACCATGATTATGAAGACATGCTGATATCAGTTAAGAACACTACAGTTGTATGGTCAAGTAACAAGATCCCATGGCCTTGATAAAACAGTCCTCCAAGGAACTCTTGAGGGAGGGAGATGGAGGTGAAGACAGAAAAAAAGATTTTGTTGTCACTTTCTGTACCATGATAAAATGATCCAAACTAGACCTGTCGGTTTGCTCTGTTTGGCCAAATTTTGTGGCTAACTCAATAATAAGACACCCAGCCAAGTCTGCCTCTGTACATGGCTTAAACCAGTGAATCATTCATCTGGCCAGAACTTTTGATGCTATCAGTTGGTTTTCAAGCATGTTCATGTGGCCTGTTTCTTACATGCAGCTTTGCCTGTTTGTCATCTCTGACATTCAGTTTGATCCTGCTCCTCTTCGAATCGCTGTTTTCCGTTTTTCTCTTTTTGTGTTGATTTCACTTTCCTTTCTGTGTTGGGCTTGCATTACTGGGTTCACTTGTGCAGTTCACTGTGCCTTGCACCCCACCATGTGATGGTCAGTACTGTGAGGATGGGTTAGCACTTCATGGGGAGCCTTTTCCAGGTCTGGAGCCCATGGTTTCTCCTGGGAGTGACCGTTGTGATGCATCATGGGATCCCATTAATGGAAGGAGGGCTCAACTCACAGAAACAGTTGGCAAGGCAGCTGAGGCGAAATGTGGTCAAGCTCCGTCTCCCAAGTTATCCTAGTCAGAGGGTGGATTCCAGGGGAGAGTGGTTCTACTGGAGTTAGAGCTGACATGGGGTTGGACAGTTCCACTCTGGAGGATTTCATGTCCACCCATTACCTTCAGCTTTGCAGTGAAAAGCCTACCAGTGGGCCCCGCCTTCCATGCTGAGTCCCCTCCTCCACCTCCCTCAGGGGGGCTGGGGGGGAACCTGGCCTTTAGGGGTGGTCTCCACAGAAGATACTGAGCGAGTGACCCTGGCCTTAGCGTCAGGCGACCCCACCTTCCAGCCAGTCTCCGCCCTGCTGGGAGAGGCCCATGCGTGTCAGGTGGCTCTGAGCTGTTGGGTCATCGGCACCTCCCTCTGACTTGGCCATCTTTCCCCCTTGGTGGAGGTCCACGTGCCAGTGACCGTTGGGGATGGCCATAGTGGATTCCCCCGTTCCGTCCCAACTGGGGTGCCGGGAGGAATGGTGAGAACCCCTCATCCTCTTCCCCCCAGACTGTGCCCGGTGCCTCTTACCTGGGGGTGCATGCCGCCTCTGCTGGTGGGATCACCTGTGCCCCCCTTTCAGAACACTTCATAGTGCCTCCCTTTTGAGACCAATTACCTCTGGGTCCCCCCACCCAGGTCGGGGAAGCTTGCAATTTCCTCCCCCACCCACCCCTCTTCTCCAGTGACAATGATAAATCCTCAACCTGCTTGTTTCATCCTAAAAAAGTAAGTATTTTTTCCTATCCCCATTGGATCCCTTTCCCCACCACACCCCCTTCCTTCCCTCACCACACCCCCTTCCTTCCCTCACCCCACCCCCTTCCTTCCCTCCCTCACCCCACCCCCTTCCTTCCCTCATCACACCCCCTTCCTTCCCTCACCACACCCCCTTCCTTCCCTCACCACACCCCCTTCCTTCCCTCACCACACCCCCTTCCTTCCCTCACCACACCCCCTTCCTTCCCTCACCACACCCCTTTCCTTCCCTCACTACACCCCCTTCCTTCCCTCACCACACCCCCTTCTTTCCCTCACCCCACCCCAATCCACTGTACCCTATGTTTATCTCCAGAGATATATTGTACTGATAAATAATCAACACCATCCATAACATTCAAGTACACATTCATGAAATGTATAAACATTCACATTACAGTGCAGTTGACGTATAATGCAGTTACACATGGCCTAAATTATATGTATATATTTAAGTTGTATGCATTGATGCTAAGTAGCTTTTATCAGATATCAGTGTTATTAAGAACACATCATTGGTTCCACACTCTGTGCTGTGGTAGTCATTGCAATAGATGTGCTTTTTATATGTTTATTCCTTTTTCTTTATCATTTTTTCTATGATATACACACATCTTTTTTGTTGGACATAGATATCAACTTGCTGCTTGACTTAAAAAATTTTTTATTGATACCCCTAATGGTTCTTTTTTGTGTTGAATGATACATTATGTTTGATTATATTCTTAAAGCTTGCTTCATGTTTTTTTCCTTTTCTCCGGAGTGAAGATGACTGTGTGGATGGTGTGCAGGTCTGTACGAGGACTGGCAGGCCTACCTGGTGGCCACCGGCATCATCATCCTGGTGGCCAATGTGGCCGTGTCCTTTGGTCAGTGCCTCCCTCCTTCCTTCCTGTCCAATCCACCTTTCTTTTCTGTGTCCTGCAGTACACCTGGTTTGTTTCATCTGGGTTTGGTTCCAGGAAATCCTAACATGTTTTGCTTTTGGTAAAGTTTGATTTTATGATTCGTTTCATTTTAGTGACATGTAACTTTATTAATTTTCTTTTGCTTTGGTAAAGATTTGTTTCATTTTGGCTTCACTTGTGCTTAAAACCAAAAAGCAAGGCTTGGTGTGTTTTGGCTGATACTTTCTGTTTGAAGAACAAAGTCAACAGTACAGTGGACGGTGGTGTGTAAAGTTTGGTTGTGTGCTGTGCAGGTCTGGTCATCTCCACTATCGCCGGGGATGTCAACATTGCCCTGGCTGTTGCACCCCCCATCCTCGTCCCCTTCATGATGTTTGGTGGATTCTTCCTCAACAATGAGTATGTCTGCTGACACTTCGAGATGCCATTATAAAGAATGATGATAACGATGATCAGAACATTGTTGCTACTTTGACTGTTGTTGTTACTTAGTATTACTTTCATTATTTTTATTATTATCATGGTTATTATTGCTGCTTCTGCTGTGTATATATATGTGTACATCTTTATACACATATGAACTGGTTTTGAACAGATTTATTTTACATTTTCAGCTCGGTGCCGGTGTATTTTGTGTGGTTAAAGTACCTCTCATGGTTCAAGTACGCCAATGAGTACTTGATGGTCAACCAGTGGCAAGACATCACCAACATCAGTAAGCATTTATACTTGTGATTCTTAGTTACAAGACAATATATACATATGGACAGAGACAGAAACAGAAAAGCCTGCCACATCACTGTTTGTTTTTTTGTTTTTTTGTTGATTATGTTATTTTGTTTTTAACCTTTTAACCATTTCAGTACTGTTTCAATACTTGTGCAACCTTTCCCACCTGGGAGGTTTTAGCAGTACTTTTTTGATGATTTGAAATCTAAAAGACTGACAATTAAAGTAGATCATTCATATATTGCCTATGTCAGTATATACAATGATCGCTCATTGTCAAGATCAAAAGTAATGTATACATCTCAGAACAGTTTGTTTAATACCTGGCAAATAGTGAAAACTACTGTCTTGCTGTGACCATAAATAAAATTTGCAAAAAGCAAAAGTGCACAAACTTCATCAGTGAGATGCCCGGATGATAATCAAGAGTTGTGTTCATACTTTAATTGTTTACACCTTGCTGAAAGGCAAAAGAAAACAGTTTGATGAATCAGGATTCAATACCTGAGCAGTGCTTGGTGTTGAAATACACACAGAATGACTTAAAGAGTGCCTGCTGTCTTGCAAATTATAGAGAATGTTTTAGGGCAAGCCAGTAAACTGTTCATATATTAGTACTTGGAATAGTATGAAAAGAAATACCTTTCAGCTATAAAGAATTTAGAAAAATGAATCAGAAAGGAACACTTGAATTTAGTTCCTGATCAAACGTTTGTTTTCATGGGCACAATAGCTAGGACTTTCAAACTATGGCTCTGGGTTTGATTCCAGTGTCAATGCCTGGTGCATTAAAGGTGGAGATTTGTCTGATCTGTCACTTCAACAGTCGTGCAGACTTGCTTATGCTTTATCCTCTTTGTGGGTGTAGACAAGCAGAACATCAAATATGCTGTTGAAGATCCTGCGACCCATGTCATTGTGGAGTGTGTTACAGAATCACAAACATACTCAGCTTGTGCACCACCCAAATGGCAGGATGATAAGAGTCATGCACATCAAAACACACCCGAAACTGCAACTGAGCATGTAGCTGTAGTGGTGAACACAGAAGGGGTGGGGAAGAAAATGATATCTTTTCACAGTCCCTTTTCACTGTCACTCCATGATATGAACTGACAGAAAGACTCAGGTTGAGCTGACAGCTGCAACACTGACTGCAACAGACTGCAGGACACCCAATGTGCTTTCCTTTTCTTTGAGTGACAGGAAAATCATCTGTAGTTTTCTTATCTTTGCAGCTTCTCTCTCTATCTCTCTCTCTCTCTGTCTTCATGTCTGTCTACGAATTTGAATTTGTGTTATGTGTTGATATGTAACAGTCTTTTTGAGATTCTGTTGTAATTATTCAAAAAGATCTTATCCATGTATGTGTGTGTGTGTGATTGTGCGTGTATGTGCATGCGTGTGTGTGTGTGTGTGTGTGTGTGTGTGTGTGTGTGTGTTGCATTTTTCAGCATGCAGTGCCTCAGCAAGAGAATGCATGTACAATTCAGGAGAGGATGTTCTACGCTACTTCAGCTTCTCCGCTGTGAGTAACAACTTGTGTCCAACACTTTGCTGCCATTTTGAAAGTTGTATGCTTTAGTCACAAATGCCAACACTATGCTCTTCCTTGTATTGGTCAGGGAGGTAGGGTGGGAAAAGCAGTCATTCAGCTGTCTTGAACTGACTTGAAATTTCATTTATATCTGATAGAGTGGAGGCTTGAAGACAGATTCCACAAAGGCAGAAGTACCATCGGACAAGTCTTTAACCTGTATACTTTAACCTGTATACCCATTCCAAAAAACACCTCCAACACCAGAGGGAATTCTACCACATCTTCATAGACTTCAAGAAGTCATTTGATAGAGTCTGGCAGGAAGCAAAAGTTTATCAACACCATCCAGCATCCAGCAACTATACTCCAAAGTGACCAGTGCAGTTCTCACTCAGAGTGCTATTGGAGAGTAGTTCCATACTTCAGTTGGAGTCCATCGGGGCTGCCTCCCATGCTGTTCAACATATTCCTGGAATGCATCATCATAACTGATGTGCTTGAGGATCATGTCAGCATTGGAGGAAGAACCATCACAAACTTTTGCTTTGCAGATGACATTGACTGCTTGGCAGGTAGTGAGCAAGAACTTGCCTAGCTTGTTAAAAAAAAAAAAGAAGGATGAAACATTGAAAGATATGGCATGGAAATCAGTACTGAAAAGACCAAGTTGATGGCCAGTCACAAAACCACCATCATTGCTGATATCACTGTCCAGGAACAGAAACTGAAAACTGTTCAACAGTTCACATACCAAGTATCTGTCATCAGCAATGAAGGATCCAAACCAAAAATCCATTCAAGGGTAGCAAAAACAACATCAGCACTGTTCTGACTGAAACTTGTATAGGACAGCAACATCTGTATGGCACACAAGATCAGACTCCTGTGTGCACTGGTGTATTCAATCTTACTGTATGTATATGAGACATGGACCCTCATGGAAATGAGGTACTGTCACAAGATACTTAACATTAGATACACTGATTACATCACCAGGGAACAAGTGCACCAGCCCATCAAGCAGCACATTGGACCTTATGAAGATATGCTGACATCAGTTAACTCTCTCCGGACGAAGGAATGCGTGAGCATTCCTACATAAAATGTATTCGGTTTCAGACGACGAAATGGAATAGCATTTTCAAGAAATAAAAATCCACCACGCGCTGTACACGTGATTTTGTGATTAGCCAAGCAGAGTGTGCTATTCTGGGTCACTCCACAATCAAATGGTATGATTGGCCAGCCTGCCATGTGTGGCCCATCTCGCACACGCACTGACAAAGTCACTGACCGGTCGTCTGCTCGCGTGCCAGCCTGTTAGCAAAGCGGGCTCTTCTCAAAATGTTGTGGCGTGAACAAGGCAGCGATGGCAACATTTTAGTGTTGCCAATGCTACAAACTGAAAGGTCGGAAATTGAAAAGGTGGATGATGATGAAGAAGAAAGTGAATTTAACCCCTTCACTGCTAGTACGTTTTGCTGTGGCCTGTGCTGAGAAAATTTTCAGAAAAACAAAAACATGCCAATGATTTTAATTTGTTTATATTTCAAAAAGTACTGAAGATAAGTACATAAAAGTATATATCAAATGAAAGGAAAATGAACCAAGATTTGGTTTTTAGAACTCACATGTTCAAATAATGAGTCAATCTGACAGAAAAATTCCATAAAATGCATTAATAAAAAAAAAAAATGGGACTGTCATTCCATCATGTAGGTGCTATAATATCAACCAGGTTATCAACCAGTCTTTCTTGTGACTGTTGTGATCAACCACACACACTGTCAGGGCTGAGCAACAGTGTCCAGGTGCATAAGACTCCAACACAGTCCACACAAGGAATGAAAAGGGTGTACTCACCCAGGATCTATCACCAGTAAAAACGCTGTGTGTGGTACTTGCAGAAACAGTCTTCAAGACACAGTGCTGGTTTGCTGGGGCAGTCTGGGCAGTAGAACCTCACATCCTTTCTTTGTCCTTTCTTCCAGCAGACTCTGCACCTCCTTTGTGGCCAGGCCTTCTGTGGGGTAGGTGGGATGAAGTGTCATCCACACAAGACAAACAGCGTGGTCATCTTTAGCAGTGTCTTGGTCTTGGTCACCAAAAATCATGGCACTAATTACATCCTTCTGAAGTCCAGGAGTGTACTGCTGTTGCCTGTTTTTTTTGTAGAGGATGTGTGCATTCAGCATGGCAATTTGTAGAAAATACACACACAGCTATTTGTACCACTTCAGGGTTTTCCTTGTGGCATCGTAGGGCTGCAGCCGTTGGTCATGATGGTCCATGGCACCCATGTTTTTGTTGTAATCCAGAATTGCTGGAGGCTTGTTTACTGGCCTTTGGTCTTGCTGCTGCTGGTCTTCAGCTGTAGGTTTGTGGCAAGTTGTCAACTCCAGATGGTCCAGGATGAACATCATGATTATCAGCATGCTGCATACCTGAAACACATTGCATAAAAGACTAAGTTTGTTGGGTTTTTTGGAATTTTTTTTTTTTTTACATATAAAAAGATCATGAAATGGTACCATTTTATTTCTGATTGTTTTCAGAAGCTGAAATACAAACACACACACACACCTACCCCACCCCAAACCCACAAAACACACACACACTGAAACTGGTTCATTGTATGCCACACCCTCTTCATTCTCTCTTTTTCATACAAAACAAAATGACCACACACACACACACACACACACACACACACACACCTACAAGTGTTGCATTTACAAAGTAATTTAGGCATACAATTCTGTATATCATTCTCTGATTTCAGTTTTATAAACATCTCCTCCCTCCTTCCCCCACTCTCTCGCTCTCTCTCACACACACACAAAACAACAACAATAACAACAACAACAAACTAATACACACTCGGGAACGAACACACAGAAAGCTCTAGGCGAGCGACACACGCTGTTATCAACAATGAGCCAGCCAGCAAGCCACGCCCCCTTGAGCTGTGATGGTCACACACAGTAACCCACGTGACTGACTGACTCTCACTCACACACACTGATCAGTGACTGACGAAGCTACTTACCACAGCTAACACATTCAAAACACACACAATGCAGTCATATTCATTGTTACAACAAACAGAAAGCAAATAATAAACTGACAAACCTCGTAAACACCCACCTGCATCTTGAATCAGCTGAGCTTGTCTGTCTTCAGTTTCGTCAAGCAACTCCACCTCCCACCCCCCTCCACTGTCAAAATCAGCGTCTTCGGCATCAACTTCACGCAGTTCTGTCTCATTCAGTCCACTATCTTCATCTCTACTGTTTGCATCCCGAAAGAATTCTTTCAATACAAGTGCAAGTGTTGGGGTTTGTCTGCGTTCAGCCATGGCTTTGCAAACACAACTTGAGCTTCGTACAAACTTGCAAAACTTTCACCATAAATGTGACAATCCAATGAATAATTTTAGCTTATGGAACTCAGGAGATAAAGAGCGCTCAGGGGAGCTAATTTCATGGTTAGCAGACTGTATTTTCTGTAATGCGTGACTCGAAACATAGAACGTTGTAACATGACGTACGGCGCACGTCAATACAGCATTGATGAGCGACATTTCATGATGTACGCCGTACGTCAACAGCGCAGTCAAGAGGTTAATGCATAAAGCAAGCATGGGTATGGTGATTCGGGGTGAAAAATTGGCATTACTTTCTATATATGGCAAAACTGTAAAAATAAGATGAGAAATTTGATTTTTTTTTATATGTAATAGCTCAACACATAATAAACCAGTTCTGAAAGTTTCATTTTCTTACTCTGTATTTTGTATTTTTTGTAATTTTTTTCCAAACCCATACAAATGGGCCGTCTGTGGGGAAAAGCAAGGGAGAAAACTTGTCATCCCGAGTGAGTAAGGAAAAAAAAGCTGTGCTTATGTAACAAGATTCAATGGCCTTGATAAAACAATCCACCAAAAAACTGCTGAGTGAGGGAGACAGAAAAAAAAGTGATGGACTGACAGCATCACAGAATGGACAGGAAAACCATTTGCAGAGACCAAGGCTTTGACACACAACTGACAGATTCAGAGGAATCTTGTGAACAGTTCTTCTGTATGGCAGTCCAATGACTCCTCACAGAGTTGAGAGAGAAGAAGAAGAGTGAGCTGGGTGGTAAGGGTTGATGGTTAAGTTCTGATGGATGGATTTATATAAAGAATTAAAGGGGTGAAAAGGAATTTAAAGGATCTGCATAGGCCAGGGACATGTAGAGACCAGTCACACAAGGTTTTCTATCATTTTATTTTCAATAGTTACTTAATTGAAGAAGGAGAGAAGAAGACAGTGCCTGAAAAGACACAAACAAATATATTGTCATTCGTACATTATCAGAAATGTGGGTCAATAGTAAAAGCACATTTCTGGGTTTGGAATTGGCAACAACATCACATGAATAATGCCTATATCTAAAGACCGAATATTGACATTAAATGACATTCCTAATACATTTTGATAATGTGATTAAAGTGGTTAAGGCTTTGCTGATTTGGTGAAAGTACACCGACTGTATAGACTATGTGAAGCTTACGGGGCACACCCAGGTCATGACTCCTGGATGCCCTTGTATTGCTGTCTTTTCCTGGAGGTGCCAACCGGTATGGATTCATTATATTTTGGTACATTGAAAGGAACAATAATGGAAAAATATGCCTTTGTTTTAAAATATTACAGTGTTTTGTGAATGATACATGTTTGACAATATTATTTAAATTAAGCAACATTTTGTCAAACATTTGCAAGTTTTCTTAATAGTCACCATTGCCGAATAAAATCACCAGTTGTGACTGAGTCCAGATCATGTGGCCATTTGCATTCTGAGAAAAAAATGCAGGTAGTGGCATTCTGCTGAATAGAAAAGCAATGTCAAAGGAGTCTGATTAACAAGTAAAAGATCTGGAATCAGTTTCCTTTATTCACACATGCCTTTCCTGGCATCAGAAATGTCCAAGTGTGTGAGGTGTACACGCATAGTTTCAACATTCACCAATTTGATCTGTCTTGGATAAAAAAATATTTTAAAACATTTTACTAGACAACTTGTTTCTTATTTAATTGTTCAGATCTTCAGTTGATCATGTACCAGATTGCAGTTGAGTTTGAATGTGGGATCATGCAATGCAGATTATCAATCTACATCATTGTCAATATCATTCAGTAAAATGATCCTTAACTCTCTCCATACGAACGGCGAAAGAGATGACGTTAACAGCGTTTCACCCCAATTACCATCATCAAAATATTGCAAGCGGAAGGCTCTTATACTGAAGAGGTGAATGTTGACAAAGAATACCACAGTTCTGACGACGGAAGCTAAAGGTTGGGTCATTCAGACACCCACTGGACATCCGAGGGGTCTGTGTAGAGGAGAAGAGAGGACTGGCCGTACTGAGTTAATGCTTGAATAGATTAGTTGTGGTTTGAGGAAAGGTGAATGGAAAGCAAACTCAAAAGTCCCCACCAAAAAAAAAAAGAAAAAATTCATGGAGCCCATGATAAAAGTAAATAGATTACAACATCGTGCCCTGCATTGGCAAACGTTGAAAAAAAGATTTAATATTTTAAGTGCCTCAGAATTGATGATCTATTATGACTGTGTCTTATAGACATACCCCCCCCCCCATACCCCCTCTCCACTTGCCCCCCACTACCCCCCCCCCTCCCCACCATTCTCTGCATTTGTTGTATTCAGTGATTTTATGCCCAAGACAGGACAATAATAATGATTACTATTATTATGACAGGACAACAACTGGCTGAACCTTGGTCTTCTCCTCACGCTCTTTGTAGGATTCCGCGTTGTTTCCTTCATCTTCCTTCTCATCCGTGCCAGACTGTCCAAGACATAGGCTGGCATCACAAACCCTGCTGTACAAGACAGACTGATGCATGGAAGTTTGAGAGAAGAAGTGAACCTGACAATGGACTTCACATTATTCTCAGCTTCAAGATACAAAATCAGTGTACAGAATAGACTTCATCTTGCTGTTTTTTGGCAAAATACTATTAGAATATTAAAACAATTGTCATGTTCACATGTGATATTATGTGTAGACTGGAGCAAAGGATGCATGTCAAATTGTGTTGTTGAATTAAGGAACTGTCCTATTCATCTCAAGTTTCTGGACAGTCATGTATGTAGTTCACAGCTGCACCTCAAGGCCAGTCCTGAATCCAGCATCCTGTTGTGCTGAGAACTCTGCTTGTTGACTTGGCTGTGTTACTTCATTTGTCTGCTCTGTTATCTGTTGCATTCTGGGGGGTTTTTTACACATTTTTTTTAACAATTTTATTTTACAGCCTTCAGTCAAGTGTACACTGTTGTAATGACTCAGTTCATTAACTTATTCAATCAGAGTCCAGTCTGCTAGCCCTGCTTTTCAGTCCTGTCCGCCATTTTGCTTTGCGTTCTGCTTTTGAAAAATGATCAGTTTACTTCCAGTTTTTCTTTCGCGCCATAAATTTATCCCCAACACAGACACTGCTCTGTTGTCATGGCCTAAGGGTGAACTGCAATCAGGTCCAGTTGAAATTTTGTGTAGTTTGCGATTTGGTTTGATGGCGAATATGAACTGTGTTGAATGTAACTGTGGTAAGACCGAAGTGTTGCTGTTCAGTGTGTTCGTGAGTATTTATTGTGATCAACAATGTTGTCATATATTTAGTTTGTTGTGTCAGGTGGCCCCACGTGGTGGTCAGAATTTAGTTTTCAGATACAGATAGGGTGCATACAGCCGATAAGACGCAAGGGCCAGATTTCAGTTTAAAAAAAAAAATAATAATAATTTTTTAAAAAGTAGCACCTTATTGACCAAAAATTATGATAATATTTCATCAGTGAATGGACACTGTATACAAACAGGGTCATGTTATTTGAGCATCTTACGATTGATGGATTGGTTGACTAATCAGAAGGTTTTGATTTGTCAAGAGACTGATTTTGTGACTGATGTCTTGGGTTTTTTTCTGTTTAATTAATTTTTTTTAAATGAGCTATTCAAGCTTTCACATTCTGAAAATGTGTGCATATAAATAGATTTTCTCCATTTTATACATGAATAAATTTGCTAATTTGTCCAAAGATTTTTCATTCGTGAACAATAAGACCATATACTCATCATAAACTCCTTTATGTTTCTGAAATTCAAGAGCTGTCTTTAAATTTTGTTACTCATAAATCTGCTTTAAAAATTGTATTAAATAATTGAACAGAAACCAAAACATATACAAGTTGTTTGATTGGGATCAAAGATCTAGTGTTACAAAAGACACCCCTGTTTACATTATGTTTGCATGTTGTGTGTGTGTGTGTGTGTGTGTACACACATGGCTGTGCACATTCATGGACATTTCCAGAAACTGGCTTCCTGTACCACTGCATGTATTCCAAAGATTTTATCTTGTTTTTCACACCTCCTCAATATTGTTTCCGTATGTAACATCGTTTGTTGGTGTTGAGACACAGGGTCCACTTCACTGTGTATTTTTAAAGCATAAATTTCACAGAAATCAGTTCTCCATTTTTTCTTTCTCTGCTTGTATCTTGCCATATTGAAAGCTTGGAAGTGGTTAAGCAGCGTTATATGTCTGTCTTCATTTACAGTGTGCAGTTTCTTGTTAGTTCTACTTGGATTTTGCTACATTTGGAATTATGGATAAAGATATTGTCATTGAATTCAGATTGACCATTTATTTAAAGCTGATCTCTTTGAGATTTCTTGAGATTTAATGAACTCAGGTTTGTCATTGGATTGCATATATTACATGCTAGTTTTTTTTTAAATCTGAGGCCTTCCTCAGTGATCTTGTTTATTTATCAAGATCACATCATTTGGAAAATGGAAATGCAATTATTTTTAAGTTTTGTTTGGGGTTTTGTTTTTCAATCTCACAGTCTTACTCCTTTTGAACTTATAACATTTTGAATTAATAAATGAATGTCATATTGTAACGCTGTTTTCATTTGTAACCATGTTATGAACCGAGTGGTTTATTATACAAAAGGGGACGGTACAAAAGAATTGACGGAATGATTTACTGAATTAAAGGATAGAAAAGAATCCCCACGCAGGCCAGGAACTTGTAGAGCCCAGTCACAAAAGGGTTTTCTATTGTTTTATTTACAATAGTTATGAGAAGATAAAAGAGAAGAAGATAAGAAAACGGTGGAAGTGATACGTAGCGAGATGTTGGCCTCTGGGACAATGCACAACACACACTGCTTGCGACACAGCAAGAGAGAGAAAGAGAGCAGGCTTTAGCTAGTGACTGGCCAAGTGGAAAAGTGACCAGTGATCACCCACTCCATCTGTTTATGCAAGTTAAGTGAACTGCACTGACGCTAGCATGGCCCTTGAAACAAAGGTCCCCAATCAGGCTAAATCTGATTAGAATTGTGTTAGTTACAAGGTGTTCAGTGATAGATTTCTAAATGAGGTGTTCAGTGATAGATTTCTAAATGATTCCTGAACCAATTTACGTCAGATAGGTCGCAAAAGCAAGAGCTCAATACCTACTTTATAATAAGTATAAAATGAAGTGTTGATTATTTAAGATGAATTTATAATCTTAACTTAAGTCACCTGAAAAGGGTCAGTTTTAGTGAGCTTGTCCCTAAAAATTACAAACTGCGTTAAATCAGTTTAACGTAGGCAAACACAAATGGTATAAATTTAAAGATGGAATTGCGACGATTCTGCCAGTATATAATACTTGCAGTTTACTGATCCAGCAAAAGCGATATTAATTAAATACGCTGTGTCACAAGCACAGATTAGAGCTCACCCAATGGCGTACAGCGACACTGGTTGTGGAGTGGTTGTTGTTAAACGAGAAGGACAAAATGACATAAGCTTAGCGTCAGTTGAAATCTTTACACTGATAAACGATTAAACTAAAATCAAGCATACTTCTAACTGATTAAAGTGTGTGTAAGCACAACAAATATAATATTACAGTGAACGATACACAGACTTAATTTAATGGATGTTTAGAGAATAGGTTTAGAATGGGTTTTGTATTCATACCGGGAATGGCGTCACACATTCTGCACGAGTCATTGAAGACCGGCGGTTAGTTGCGAAAAAGGCGTCTGCTATAGCTCAGCTTTCAACTTGTGCTGTGAGTTGAACTACGGTTAGTAGCCAGTCGTACTGAGCACTTGGCTACACATTGATTATTGTGTATGAGAGAGCATATTATGTATCATTGTAGTTGTTGCTGGTTTGTGTGAATGAAACTCTGTATCTACTAATCTGTATGTAAATACAAATACACATGCAGGTGGGTGTCCATTATTTTTTATATGTGTTCTTTTAAATTACTTTTTTTTTCTATATTCAGTGTCTTTCACCATGTATTTTTGTATGCCAGCTCAAACAAAAATCATTTGACACATCGAATAAACTTAGACAAAGGAGACATCTTTACCCACTGAAAATGCTGTATCTATAGCCTTATCTGCCCTTTTGCAAAATTTCAGGCTCGGTATATGTTCTTTTCACTTTCACAAGGTATCTGTATGCTTTGGTTTTATCATGAGTGGCCTGTTGAGTTAGTTTGAAACCTGCTGGAGAGTGAGGTTAGGAAACGGATGCAACAGCTTAGTTCTTGTGGGTTTCTGTTCTGCAGGTCAGAGGTTTTGGTCTGAGGTTTGTGGGTCAAAGCCCCGCAGCCCCTGCTGGGTAAAGGGTAGATAATTTTCAAGTCTCCCAGGTCAGCATATGTGTACACCTGCTGGTTCTTCACCTCCTTTTGTGTGTGTTTACTTGCATAAATTTTACTATGTACCTTAGTGCATGTCTACTTTCATTACGTTTTTGTAAATATGAACACACCCAGCATACACCAGCTCCTGAAAAAGCAGCATGGCTGTCTGAATAGCTTGGTAACAATGACCACACACATAAAAGCTCACTCGCACAAACAAGTGAACACAGGAGTTACTGAATGCAAAAGTTACAGTCCATGAATGCAAAAGAGGAATGAGAGAAAGGAAAAGCTGGGTTACTCAATTTTGTTAAGTATTTTTGTTTAGTATTTTCAGGGGGTGAGAAGTCATTTGTAATGTGAACAGCCTTCTGCTTCACAGCTTGTTGGTATAGATCCTCCAGTGACAGTTGTTTTGTACAAATAATTTGTCAGGGATGTTCACAATTGATATTTTGAGTTAGATGCCTGCTGTTTTTCATGCAGAGACTCCATATCAAAGAACAATGTTTCAGTTCAAAATGCTTTTGACAAGACTTCTGTATTCTGAAGTATATGTGGACTATGATTTTTTATTTTAAAATGACTGAATTTGTATTTAGCTGGACAGTCCTGATATGGCCTTGTGCCAGACTGAATGCAACAATGTCAAATGTCAATCTGCATGCTCAAACAAATGTAAATCAGTTTAAAGTAAAACCAAAAGATTTAGTCATATATATAACAATTCCTATGGATCAGCAAAAGACTTGTTCAACAAATTAATTGCACACATTATGAGATCAGAGATGTTCAGCAAATTGCACACATTATGAGATCAGAGATTCAGCAAATTGCACACATTATGAGATCAGAGATTCAGCAAATTGCACATATGAGACCAGAGTCAGTCTGCTGTGTGGTGTGCAGAGCCTGAGGAAACCTCTTAGTTCCTGGCAGTGAAATAACATGCGATTTACAGTAATAGTTCATTGTAAACATATTTTATCTTCTTATATTTTGCATGCAGAGAATTCAGTAATCACCAATAAGAAGTGTATGTTTGTTATACCAAAGAAGATTTGTTAGTGTTATGGGTTTTTTTCAAGATGTATGTGTATGTAATTTTAAGATAAATTTTTGAGAGTGAAGGAGAAATTAAAAAAATATACATACTGTGGCTTCTTGTTCTTCCATATCTGTATTAAACCATGCTTTGGTCACATACATACATGCACATCACCCCTTCTCACACACACACACACACACACACACACATATATATATATATATATATATATACACTTGGGCTTCATCAGGCTGTTGAACGCACAAAAGGACCAAAGTAAGTTGACTAATCAGCACATGCAAACACACACACACACACACACACACACACACACTCCAGAAACAAACCTTCACAGCTTTAGTTTTTCACATTTTCCCTCCACCATCACCCACACCATAACAAATTAGAATAAAACAATATTTGGAGAGACTGAAACCAGGACGTTCACAGGGAGGGGGCTATAAATGGAGGAGAACTGATCCATGTCAACAAAGTTGGGTTTTTTTTGTTGTTGTTTTTTTTTTCTTTTATCTTGTTTCAGATAAAGTAGTTTCTTTCACTGAAGAAACATATTGATAACCAGTATAAAACTGACCATTCAATGACCTTGTTAACTACACTTTCTGGAAATTTAACTCATCAGTTTTAGAGGATAAGGTTTATTTAGACGAAATTAAAGAAGAGATAAAATCAAGATTGAATAAGATGCAATAAGCCCATATTCAAGAGAGGTAGTGGATACTATTCTGGTATAAGACTTACAACTTTCAGCATCTGATAATCTCTTCCTAGACTTTCTGTTAATGAAAATTAAATTGAGGACTATATAATTTTCTAATCTATATAGAAGAGGAAAACAAAGATAAGAATACTTTACAAGACATTCAGCAGTTTGAAAAAAGAAGAGAAAAGTAATGAAGACATTCAGGGGGGAAAAAAAGCAAAGAAAGAACAACAAAGTTATTCGGGAGAAACAAAATTAAGATCAAGGGTAAGATGGACAGCTGATATAGTAAAAGTGACTAAATATGTAATTTGGAAAAATGTCATTTGTTTTGATGGCTAGATTAAATGATGTGCATGGCAATGTTCTAAATAATCAAAATGAAATTTTAAAGGAAGTTAAAGGCTTCTATGAATATATGTATAAAACTTCACCATTGGAGGTTGCGAAATAAATGACCTTTTAAGATGTTCCATGTTTAGATATTGATGAAGCACATAATTTAGAGAGCGATATTACATTGGAAGAGGCTAGTTTATACAAAAAAGATGGAAAACGATAGAAGTCCTGGTACAGAAGGTTTCTTGGTAGAATTTTTTATAAAGTGTTTTTGGAACAGAATAGGTGATTTTGTTATTAGATCATTAAACATTAGTTTTAGAAGAGGGCAGTTTTCTTGCATTCAAAAACAAGGAATGGTTGTATGTATTCTACAGGAAACATCCTAGAAATTTCATTAAGTAATGGAGGCCAATATCATTGCTATACGTCATATACAAAATCATACTATCATGCATAACCAACCGTATAAGAACTGTCTTGCCTAATATAAACTTATTGCAGAACACCAATCTTAATGTTGTTCAAAATATGGGCCCTTTTTTTCCCAGTCAAATACTTTTTGGATAGATTTGTTTAACGCATACAAGGAATTTTTCTACATGATTATCTGTAATAACTCTGTTGAACTTCTTGCAGAACCAGTATTTTATAATCGAACAATACTGATAGGCCAAACATTTAATAGGGGTAATGCATGGGTAAAATAAAGGCATACACACACAAAGGTATTCACGTTTTCTTCTAAAAAAAATAGATATTTCATTCCTTATGAAGAATTCAAACGAAAGCATGTCAATATTATCATTCTATATGGAGAATTAATTCGAACAAACACTTAATGTCAGTATCAATTTTCTTTCTTTTACTGGTTATAAATTAATTCTTATGACAAGGAGTTTCACATGCTGTGTGTGAATGTGAAGGATCTTTTGGAGAATGCGACTGATGATGAATGTACGTTGTCTTGTTGGAATGTAAACAGTGAGAAAATAACAAAAATAGGTTAAGAACCAGAGAAAGCATGAAAGCAATGTGTTGAGAGTTTATATACAACTGATCCTGGACTGTATCGGCAACCAGTGTTGTTTCAGAAAACTGAGGCCGGCCAAAAATGGTCACTCTTAGGGTCGCGATACAAGACGGGCAGCTGAGTTTTGGACTTCTTTCTGGGCTTTATGAATAACGTATTGTGGAGAAACAGCGAGCAGATAATTACACTTAGACAATTTTGAGAAGACAAAAGCGCAAATACTGAGAATTCTTGTGGTGTCAACAAACAGGTAGTGACAAATGAAAGCAATGCGACAGAGTCGGTTCTACTGAGCCCGTATATTATCCTCCCCAAGACTGCGTGTGGATGCCCACTCGTACAGCACAGGCTCCTCAGCATCATTAAATCTTTCCACTGATAAAGACATATGAAAAGGTGTTGTCCTGATTCGCCTATAATGTAGTTTCCGTTTCGCCTATTCCCAATTCGCCTATCACTAATTTGTGTTGGCGATCCCCGGCGATTAATATATTTCCACTTCACCTATGCATTCAGTTACTCTGTGTATGTGTGTGTGTGTCACTGTGTGTGTCAGTGTGCGTGTGTGTGTGTGTGTGCGCGCGCGTGTCTGTATCAGTGTTTATTCAGTTGAAACTGACAAACAAATCAACAAACAAACAAAAAGCTCACTTTCTTCATTGCTTCATTTCTTAAATTTGTGTCGACGGTCTGGTCTTTGTGTCGGTAATTTTGAAACAGCAACATTTGTCCGCCTCTCGATCTTTGGATACTACTTTGACTTTTTTTTATTTTTTTTACTTTGATTAGTGGGGTACGTTGTCAGTGCAGGGAGCCGGGTCCGGCTTTATGACAACTGAAGCTTTATCGAAGTACGTACAATTCAGGACCAACGCCTTGACCACATCACACCTCCATGGATAAGACCACAGCCACGAGCAACTTGACCTTAAGGGCTCATCAGCTGCCGATAGGTCGTTAAACTCCACTCTACAGGTACGTAGTACACTGAATTGAGGAAAAAAGTAAGGCCGGGGAGAGATTTATAGCCGGACTGACTCTAAAGCTCTTGATAATCGAGTTGTATACTCGTACAACCGCAGGTTGACCAGTTTTTTTTTACTATTACACACACACACACACACACACACACACACAAAGAAAAAAGACAGGCAGTCGTCTGGTAACTAGTTACAGAATTGTTCAGTTGCAACAAAGTCGTGAACCGGCTGCGGTTGATCGCAGCCTTTCCCGGGGAAGAAACTATATAGGCGAGATGAAGTCTTATAAATTCCTTAACTCTTTCACCGCCAGGTTTCTTTGTGAAGAACACTCCCCGGCGTCAGATATTTTGGAAACGATGCTCTCAGTCACATGGTTCGGTTCATGTCAAAACAACACAACGGACTTGTTCACTTCAAACCTGGTCAGGGAACAAAGGTTAGTCATTGCTCTATTGGCGGGAACCTGGCTACAGCTGTCAGTCAAGCTTTGTTACAATGTGAAAATGGTCTTATCAACATGACCCCTCGATGTCGACAAAAGTCGCCTGTGGCGGTGAAAAAAGAGTTAAAACAATCCATTTCAGTGAAACACTTAACGAATTGAAGCAGATATGTACAAATTCTGCTTTTGACATGATCAACTGAAGTGCACATACAGTACAGTGCGAACACAATCACGTTAAAAACTTACCACACAAGCAACGGAAATGTTCATACAGGTACTGTGTCGAAAATTTACAGGCGTGGACAATAACTGGTCACCCCCCTCCCCACCTACCCACCCGGCCCCCTCCAAAAAAAGAAAAAAACAACAACCAAAAAACAACAACAAACAAACAAAAAAACAGAAAAAAACAAAACATTATGTCATTGCCCTCGGATACAAAGTCACTGTGCCGAATCAACGCCACAATCATCAAGCCCAGATCACAGTGTACCTCAGTATTTTAGGCAGCATTAATTTTAGTGAAAATGCGGAACGCTTGCATGGCTGAATCACACACACACTGACACACACACCGGCACACACACACACACACACACACACACACACAACATACACACGCACACACACACACACACACACACACACTGGCACACACACACTCTCTCTCTCTCTCTCACACACACACACACACACACACACACACACACACACACACACACACACACACACACACACACACACACACACACACACTAATATCACTCAAAGTGAAAAGACGTTACATTAAAGAAAGAACTTAACACATACGCACCGGCAGAGTCGAAAAACTTGAGATCAGCCGTGGAAATGGAGATGAATTTTTTGTGCTCAGTTGAATTACAAGCACCGGCACGACACGGTGTTCATATACTGCATCCACACACAAAACACTATGCGGCACGGCGCAATGACTCCTCGACGCACGTGCGCGCACTGACTGACACACACACACACACTACACACACTGGCACACACACACACACTGACACATACACACACACTGGGCGCGCGCGCGCACACACCTGACACACACACACACTGGCACACACACACACACACCCTTGAACACACCGCCGCACTGGCGCGCGCGCACGCACGGCACACACACTGACACACACACACACACACACACACACACACACACACTCACACACGGCACTGACGGACACACACACACACACACACACACACACACAAAGGGGGAAAAAAACAGAACACGGCAGAAAGGAAGGCAGAACAAGTTGCATGGGAAGAGAGCAAACACACCAGAAAACGGGAAGAAATCTATATCGCCTCAGTCCTCCACCCCCACCCCATCCACCGTGACTCCACTTCCTATCATGTTTATTTCACTCAGTCTTTCGTTTCCAGCACTGACCTGCATGTCAATTATTCACATCTCAGCGGTGTCAAAATTTCACCGTGCTGGGATATTTTACAAGTATTTGTATGATATGCAAGTCCAACATGCACTATACTCGTCTGTGAACTTCATCTCAACCATCAGTGCTGTGATTCTAGGAACTGTCAAGTCAACTTTATCATCTCCAAAGAGAAATTCACATTTAATATTGTTGCTCATACTCGCAACACGAACATAAAAACATGCGTTTAAAAGATACGTAGGCGATATGCAGACAAACATATATCAAACAGATATACCCAGGTATATGTCATTTGCTCCGATACCTGATTCTCACGTGTACCGTTCGCAGTGTGTGTGTGTGTGTGTGTGTGTGTGTGTGTGTGTGTATCTCGATCAGTTTGATTTTTTTTTTTTTCAAGTTCTGTTCTTCTGACATATTTACGTCTTTGATCGATTGCGGTGCACCGTCTGAGGCTCCTCGGTCTACTGGGCCGTAATGAAATACAGCACACCGTGACCACCACCACTAATTCGCAGATATTGAGAGGAAGGACGCATGATGATGAGTGATATATGAAAGAAGAGCTCAGTGGATCTAACTGTCCTAATCAGGAATCGATTCCTGATGGATCACGGATCGAGGATGTTGATACATGCTCGCACACTGACGGTTCCATGCCACTTACTGTGGATGCAATTGACAAAGTGCGTTCAGAGGTTAAGCAGTTATATATAGACCTATTTATGATCTGTAAAATAAGGAATACATAATTATGTATGATACTCCCCGATAGTTGTCTTAGAAATTCGGTCGGAATCAACATTTTGTTTTCAAAGGCAAGCTTTGCAGGTGCTATGCCTTGTTGAGCCAATGAACTGTTCCGTTGTAATTGTACTGTCGTCATTGGTTTTTTGGCCTTTGAGACTCGTAGGGAATCTAGGAACTGAAACATCAACAATGAAAAAATCATTATTGATTTTGATCCGTTTGTATAAATACGATGGTCGAAGACAAAAATGAAAATGGACACTTAACTGGCTGTCTATTTGTGCTGTGTATGTTTAAAGTTAGAAAGCTCCGCACTGACTGAAATACGTAGTTCTCTATCCCGGAAGGCCTCGAAAAGAAGTCAACACCGCTGCCTTCTGCGAAAATAGGTATTCAAAGTTCGATGCTCTTCTGAGCTAGCTGTGGTTGGTGGATATGCTTGAATAACCCCATCAGCAGTTTTTATTTTCGTTTTGACCATGTGAGAGAGTCTGATGTTCTTGGAGGTACCAAAAGTGCTTATGGCGTCCGTTCTAGCATTGGTTGGAAAGCTAATATGGCGCGGCCAACATCTCAGTTTCAAGACTTCATAGAAAGAGAGATGCCGTCAGTTTCACAGGTAAGGAAGACACATTTTTAAGTTGATTTGCTGATTTTGTTTTAGCGACAGTAAAACGATAGAACATGGTTTTATTGGTTGTTTGACACAAATAGATGAACGCGTAGATGTGACACACAGAACGCATCGGTTATACTTAGTTATCTGCTGCTGAAACCATGGAATTGTTGACTGATTCAGATTGGCACTGTCGCGGAACCATTTGTGACAGTTGGTAAAAGCACGTACTGTTTCAATTCGCATACGTCCACGACAAACTGTTAGAAAAATATCGTCAGTAAATGTTAAAACTTGCAACCAAGAAGATAAGATTAATTTGATGCCAAAATAGAAATTTTGAGAGACTGAATTATGTTTACTGTTCATTGTGAATCTGATGTGTGTGGCGTGTGTGTGCATCCATGGTGTGTGCGTGTGTGTGTGTTTTGGTACATACGTACGTGTGTGTATTGGGGTGTGTGTGTGTGTGTGTGTGTGTGAGAGAGAGAGACACAGAGAAATAGATCTGTACATGATAGAGAAACAGTATGTCAGAGGGGAATGGATGGGAAAGACAAGATATAAATTATATAATTATAAATGGAAGATGAGGTAGATGTGTTGCAGACAGGATAAATTTAGGAGGTGGTAGGGGGACCAGGAGATAAATGGTAGGTCTGTAGAGATCAGTGAGAGACAGCCATATAGACAGGCAGAAAGAGCTCTGACAAACTCTTATAGACAAAAAAACCCAAAAAAACCAAAACAAAACAAAAAAAACAAACAAACAGGAGAGACTGAGATGCACATACAAAGCAAATGTGTGTGTGGGAGACCTGTAGACAGAGACAGAAAAAACAGGAGAGAGAGATAGAGAGAGAGGGAGTGAGAGAGAGAGAGAGAGATGGACAAAGTGAATATGTGTGTGTGTGTGTGAGCGTGTGTGGGGGGTGTTTTTTGTTGTTTTGTGTGTGTGGGTGGGTGAGAGAGAGAGAGAGAATCTTTATAGGAAACAGCCAGCCACAGAGAGCTAGGGATAGGAGTTTTAAGCACAAAGTGTGAAGAAAAGCAGAGACAGGGAGAGACTCACGAAAATAACTTACTTTGTATCCTCATATTTGTAGCATTACAATGAATGAAAGTATATCCTAAGTGAAAGTTTTCAATGTATTTATCAATAGATAATAAGCCAAAGGCCCAAAAATAAGTTTCCATTGTACTTATATTTTAAAATGATTTTTTTGATATGTTAAATTCTGATTGATTAGTAAAATCAATAATTTTCCGCAGCATAGTCTAAAACTAAAAATCCAAGACACTCTGCTGGTGTTACATCTCAACTGTACACATGAGTATATTACTCATTTGGAAGTACACGCACATACACATACATAAAGTCATGCGCATTATATTTACTTTGTGTACACATTTAATACCATTAACAATGATAACAGTGGCAGTAGACAGTTATATATATTGTAATAGTATAATTTTTTCTTGACACATAATCATGCTCACAGTCATTGTGACACAGATTTTAGGTCCAGATGGTAAAACTATTACAGGTTTGTGTTTAGTAACTTTGACCTTTTTGTTAGTTTGAAAATGAAAGTGCTGGTCTGAAAACACACACACACACACACACACACACACACACACACACACACACCCCACACACACACATGCACACACATTTTTTACAAAAAAGAAACATGACGTTTTAAGTTTATATAGGATCTGGAAGAGGGAGAAATTTTACCATTGTCTTTCTGCCAGTCTTGTGTTTTGTCATCAGATGCTGTAAATACCCAGATGTTGTCCTGGTGTCACAAAACTAATATCTAATTTCTAAACTTAATTGTTTTTTTCCACATTAAGTTAAAACCATTAAGTCTGTGTCCTTGAGGGAGGAGGAATTTAGAATGACAATTATATTCATCTATTTGGATAGATTTGATTATAACATAAGGAAGAAAAGAAAATCAATCTGTTCGAAAGCATTCCATGTTCACTACTTTAGTACTTAGAGGATCAAAAGTACAGGTGATTAGAATGATTTTATTATTCCCCCCCCCCCCCCCCCCAAAAAAAAAAGTAAGAAAAAAGAAAAAAAAGAAAAATTCACATACATGTATACTATACATTTTCACACGTCGCAAGCTGAAGGTAAGCAAATTCAAAACAGATTTGACTGACGATTAAAGAAATGTTGATTGACTGTCAGCATGAGCTTGTTCAGATCATCGCAGAACTTTTTTTGGGTAGTGTTTAGAATTAGTTAAATAAAACCAATTAACCATACCTACACACAGGCCATCAGAAACCAAAACACAAAACACTTCTCAACTCCCAAAAGCATACTGAACAAAATCTGCTGAAAGATCTTTCCATCCCAATCACACCTGTGACGTACACATTCAGAGCCAGTGTATAGTGTGACTGAGTGCACCACTTCAGTTTCTTCCCACCACTCAACTCTTGTCTCAAGGCCAGGCATGACAGTATTGATTGATATTTTGCCTTCCCTTGTCTTGTTAAATTGTTTTAAATACATTATATATCATAGTACATCTGAAGGTCTTGAGATCGAATCTTGAAAAATGATGGTTTTTAGTCAGTGTCATTCGTTGCAATTGGAATGAGAATAAAAATGACTACCTGAAACCCAGGAAAAGTGATAATCATATGGTTTGTTAATGTATGTTCCAGACTTTAATAATAATAGTAATAATAATGAATACTTATATAGCACACTATCCAGAAATCTGCTCTAGGTGCTTTACAAAAACGCTTTGTTAACATAAAACATTACATCTATGTTACATACACACCAAAATATGACTACACACACACACACACACACACACACACACTGCGTACATACATTTTAATAATACATGTGTATCTAGCAGCTACCCTAACACATACGCACACATAGGCAGGCACAAACTTACATAAATGCACGCGCACACAATACACATTCATATACATGCATGTAGTTATGTACACATACATATATGTATACATACATAATCAAGCACAGTTTACGCAAAGGAAGTGGACCTGCCACAATTGAACTTACTGCTGAGGGAAAAGGTGAGTTTTGAGATGAGATTTAAAAGATGCGAGGGAATCAGAATGACGGAGGTTATCAGGGAGCTTGTTCCATGTCTTTGGCGATTGAAAAGAAAACGATCTGTGTCCATAGGTCTTACTTCTGATGTGAGGTATCCTGAGAAGTTGAGTATCAGAGGAAGAACGGAGCTGGTGAGATGGGGTATAGATATGGAGGAGTTCAGAAAGATACTTGGGGCCAGATCCATTGACTGCAGAAAAGGTCAGAGTGGATAGCTTACAGACTATTCGATCAGAAACAGGCAACCAGTGGAGAGACTGAAGGAGAGGAGAAACATGGTCAAATTTAGAAGCTCTGCAAATGAGTCTGGCAGCGTTATTCTGAATTCGTTGGAGTCTGTCTAACAGATATTTGGGAGGGCCGGCCAAAAGAGAGTTGCAGTAATCCAATCTTGAGAGAACCAGAGAGCATACAAGTGTCTTGGTTGCATCAGTTGAGAGATAGTGGCGGATACAGCTGATTCTATGCAGTTCCAAATAGGCAACTTTACAGATATTCGAAATGTGCTGTTGGAAGGAAAGAGACTGGTCTAGGATTACACCAAGACTGCGAACAGAAGGAGAAAGTGAAACAGGTGTGCTATTGATCACAACAGAGTCAGGAAAGGAAGGATGTTGACGAAACTTATTTGGACAGGTACTTGGGGCCAGATCCAGATAAATTCAGTCTTATCATCATTTAGTTGCAGCTTGTTGAGAGTCATCCAGTCCTTTAGGCCAGCAATGCACTCCTGTGTTCGAGTCACCAGTGCATCAAATTCAGCTATGGAAGCCGACTGATAAAGTTGTGTGTCATCAGCAAAGCTCTCATGCGACATCGCATGATGACTGATGACATCCGATTAGTAATTGCCAGAATTGAAAATGATTCATATATATATATACACGTATGAAATAGGGTCTTTTCACAGCTTATTGCTATGCAGTATTCAGCTTAATTGATCTAAATAAGTCAAAATGAAATAAATTTAAAGTTTATATATATATGTTATAAATTATATACAATATATTTACTTTTGTTGTTGTTTTTAGTTTTACTGATTTCAGTACAGTGTAAAATTAACTTCTAATAAGATCTATACACAAAATGATTTCTTAAAAAACATTCCCAGACAAAGGCACTGTTATTGTGTTAACACTACAAAATGGCGTCTGTGGAAGTGATGCTCAAATTACATGACCGTCTTCTTCTTCGTTTGTGGACTGCAACTCCCACGTTCACTTGTAACTTGTATGCACATGAGTGGGCTTTTACGTGTATGACCATTTTTACCCTGCCATGAAGGCGACCATACTCCGCTTTCGGGGGTGTGTATGCTGGGTATATTCTTGCTTCCATAGCCCACCGAACGCTGACATGGATTACAGGATCTTTAATGTGCGTATTTGATCTTCTGCGTGCGTATACACATGAAGGGGGTTCAGGCACTAGCAGGTCTGCACATATATTGACCTGGGAGATCGGAAAAACCTTCACCCCTTACCCACCAGGCGCCATTACCGAGATTTGAACCCAGGATCCTCAGATTGAAAGATTGAAAGTCCAACGCTTTAACCACTCGGCTATTGCGCCCGTTGGAAATTACGTGACCAACTTGGCAGGTATCTGTTTCACTTGGGCTTGGCTGGTTCAGTGGTTGACACTGACATGTATACATAAATTTATGAAATGAAGTGCAGAGTACTGCCTTGTCACATAGTCCCAAACCTAAAAACAAAATGGATCTCAGTAGCAGCATTGTCATCATCCTGTCTTCATTTCTCATCGGTATACTGTAGAACAAAATGTCCCAGATTCTGTGGCCTTTGATACACACACACACATATATATATCTTGCTCTTGTGGAGACCTCAGTTTCGAACCTCCTTCACTTTCCTGTGCCAGGTGAATTCCTGTCAAGGTCATTGGTGTTGGAAGATTCATGGTGGGGCTGTTGTTGAAGGGGTGTTGTGGTCTTAACTCTGGAGGGCATGCTTGTTCAGTCTAGCTCTGTGACTAAGCAGTTATTTTTGTCAGTTTGGGGCTTAGTAGGTGGTGTACTGCATCTGCGAATAAGAACAGGTACAGGAACTGAAAACCACTGAAATGACGCGGCTCTGCAGGGTCTCAGGTGTTTGGCCTGTGGTGACTTAACATTGATACTAGTTCCCTAAGGACTGCCATTGCTGAGAATGTGGCAAATACCTCTACACATACACATACACACACACTCACATTTGCATAACATTTTGATTTTAATATATATATATCCTACTTGTTGTATACAGGGTAAAGGAGGAAAACGGAAAGGAAAGTTCAAACGCTCTGATGGCAGTTTTTCTGACAGTTCAAACAGTTTCATCAGACAGGTAAGAAATAAACAGTGCATGTTTAGACATTTTTCATTTTATGAAAATTCTATATACTGGTTGGCTTATCCTCTAATATTTTAGTTTGAGGTTTTGATCACTGTCTTACTTTAATGCAAGTGGTGTTACATTTTTGTGTGTTTTTAATGTAACTTGATTATAACTAATTTTGTTTCCCATGATTCCATGAGGAATCTGATCAGGTGAGAGAACCGCATGGAAATTATGTCAGTTTTGCATGGATCCTTTCACAGATAGTTATGGTTCAGCTGGAATTGTTTGCAGTAAAAACAGTCATAAACTTGATCAGTGGTGCTGTATATCATTTCTTGGTATTTGTATTATTGTGATTGAGTAGTTCACTCTTTGTTGCTTGTTTTCTGTGGTCTTTTTTCTTTCTTTTTCTCCACTGCTCTGGAAAGGATATCTTTAGTTTATTTCCTTTTCACTTTGAGTTTGACTTCACATGATGGATTTTATGACAGAGGAAAACAAGGAAAGGCAAGGCAAGGTGAGAAGTTTATTTCATGATGTGGCATTGAAACATCATCATGTTAATGACTATGAGCATCTTAAAGGAGTGGTGTCAAAAAAGTAAACATACTCAAAAAGCCCACATAAGTTGACAAGCAAATACACATTAACAGGTCGCAGCAGCCAAAATTATATATATGCCTATCAAATATACAAAGTTTTATTTTAAAAGAGACATGTCCAGTCAAAATGCAGGCTTTAGTTTAAGGGTTTTTTTAAAAAGTTTTAACAGATATTCTTTTGTTTTTTATCCAGAAAGTAGCACATGGACTTAATGGAGTTTGGTCAGGTTTTGTAATGTACACTAATACTGTAATAATAATACAGGTTAAAAAAAATGATGATGCTGTCAAAATAGGGGCACAAAAATAGATACAAAGATAGTGAAATCAGTAGTATTATGTGTTGAACATTTATCACAAATTCTTTCATATCTGGGTAAATAGTTGAAATGCTGTTTAACGACAAGCAGTGCATTGCTGGTTGTTCTAAACTTTGCTTACCCAATTACAGTTATTTGGTAACACTGTAAAATAAGCATATTTGGTAACACTGTAAAATAAGCATCTTGACCAGAATCTGGTTTTAACATCATGTGAATAATATGTGTAGTATCGTTATCTTTGTGCTCATACCAGTCTTGCAAAAACTGATCTTTTAAACTGTGCTTAACTTCCATTTAAAACCTTGAGGGATGAAATTATGTCGTTCAACCAGAAATTGCTTAATTCGGTTACATTCAAGATTTCAAGATAGTATGAACAAAAATCAGATATTGGTTTTGATGTATTTGGTGATGCATAAATTGGAGAGACATTTGTAAATAATCAAAGACAGCTTTGAAGCTCTTTGGCTGGTAACAAGCGTTTAATTAATTATTAATGAAGACAGCTTTGAAGCTCTTTGGCTAGTAACAAGAATTTAATTATGAGTTATTAATTAATGATAATAATCATCGTTATGATAGAAATGATAATAATACAAATAATGATAATAATATTCAGTCTAATATCATCATCTTAGATGAACAGACTATAAATGAATTAACAAGAAGCATTTAACCAAAACACCAGCATTCTGGTATTCACAGAGACAGACACAGGAAACTTAAAGTTTCACCAAATGTGATAAAAGATGGAGTGTACTGTCCAGGTTTCAAAATTTATCTGTGAAATATCAATTGCAATTTTGCCACTATATCAGTTACATCAAAAATCCAAAGTTCACAACTGTATTTCAGTACAGGAAGAACAGACAGGAAATATTAATTGGTTAGTTCTCCTCAGGAGTGCAAACGCCACTCTCAAAGCATGGTTGCATAAATCAGGTTGGGCAACATGCATTTTATTCATTTGTAATTTAGTTTCAGTTCCAGGTATTGAAAGTCACTTTCAACCTCAATTTTGTCCCCACTGATATAAAAATCAGGAAATGTTCTTACTTTGCACTTAGAGAAAATTACCACATACACTTTTCAACATTCAGCCTTAATTTCAAATTTTCACAAGATTGTCTCATTGCAGTAAGACCCTTGCTGCTGTTTTTGTTGAGACCTGGCATTTTTCATGTCACTTTGATTGTAACACATGTCCAAGTTTTCCTCTTTGACCCAGAGCTGGGTTGTCTGGTGGTGTTTTCCAAGCAGTTTGCTGGCTGCTTCAGTTATTACTGCATTGAAGGTGGTGGTCTTTCCTTCAGCATCCTCACCAAGCACTATATCTGTGTATCTGTGCATCTATTTATCTGTCTGTCTGTCTGTGGTTTTCTGTCCTGATTGTCTCACTCAGGGTTAGACCTTTCCACTCTGAGATATCATCCTTCCTCTGCTTGCCTCTTCCCCATGCTCCCTGCACTGTTCCCTGCAGGAAGGTCGTGGCCATACTACTTCAATTTCCTTTTTTTCTTTTTCTTTGACAATGGTCAGTAGATCATCATGTTGCCCAGTAGCTAGCGTGACTCGTCTGCACACTTTGTCGCTTATGATGTGGTCTCTGTATGTGATGCCGAGGATCTTCCAGAAGCATCTTGTTTCTGTGGCCTGTATCTTATTCTTCAGCTGTCAAGGTCCATGTCTCTCAGGCATACAGAAATATCTTATTCTTCAGCTGTCAAGGTCCATGTCTCTCACTGTCTCAGGCATACAGAAATATGGATATGACAAGGGAGCACATCAGTCCACTCTTTTTTTCCTGAGTGTGCTGTGATGTTGCTGTCACTCCAGATGGGCCTCGGTTCTGTCAGCGGTATTGTTGTCTGAACTAACCTGAAGAGTATTTCTGGTTGAATCGTTTGTCTGAAATGATTGCTCCGAGATACTTGAAGTTTGGACGGTATCATTTTTTCACTGTTTATTCTAATATTGGTGGTGATGCCGATGGAGTTATTGGTCATCAGTTTGGTCTTTGCGCTATCTCTATACTAAAAGCTGCAGATGTTTTGTCAAGGCATTTCACCATGTTCATGAGCTCTTCTTCATTTACAGCCAGTCCATCAGTGTTATTGGCAACAACAAAAAAAAAAAAAAAAAAATGCAGGTTGGTGATTGCCCTGCCACTGATGCTGACTGTTCTCTGCTACAGTGAAGACCTGAACAAGACCAGGCTGTTGACTATCACCCACTCTTTCTTGTCCATTCTGTCAGTAATGTCTGAGCTGTGTTTAAAATTTCTCCATATGTTTGTTATCATAGCACATATTTACACACATCCTCACACACAAAAGCATTCGTGCACATGCACACACACTTGAACATGTGCTCACACAATCACAGAGAGAGAGAGAGAGGGGCACACAAAACAATACACAGTGGAGCAAGACCCCCATTCATTTGTGAGTACTGATTGAAACAACAACAAAAAAACCAACAAAAAACGCAAAGCAAATGCCCATGCTAAAGGTAAAATACAAAGAATTGTGCATGAGTAAGAGAGAAAGAAAATAAAAGTTTAAATTGTATCTTTTATTTGACCATTAAAATAACTGAACAAAGATTCAGCACTACCAACGCAATCACTCCCGAAAACCTTGTCACAGTTCTCTACACTGCCATCAGCTCAATCCTTCATTTGCATAAACACAATCATTCCTACAGTTGAAATCAACACCGCCCTCACCACCATCATTCTCAGAATCCTTAACGCCGCCTATAACACATTCTGACAATAAATAATGAACACCACCATAAATGTCAAGTTATGTGTCACACTCATCACCACTGCCATTGACACAGCCAACACACTCATCAACTCTGCCGTTGATACAGTCACCACAGTTATAAGTACCACCATTGAAACAATCATCACAATCATCAGCATTACCATTAAAACAGTTATCGCAATCATCATTACCACCATTGACACAATGATCACAATCATCAACACCAATATTGACAGAATCATTACAGTCAGCACCACTCTCAGCACTGTTTTGACAGTTATCATCACCACCATTGATTCAGTCATCACAGTCAACAACACCAGCATTGACACAATCATCTCAATCATCAACACAACCCTTGACACAATCATCATGAACATCATCACTGCTAATGACATAATCATAACAATCATTGACACCACACTTGGCAAACTTAGAGGGAAAAAAGAAAAAAAGGTTTATAATTCATTAAATTATATTCATGTTGATAATAATTATACTGATTGATACTTTGTTTCCTGCCTTTGGTTAGACTTACTGTTAAGGCCAGGTTTGAATTTGCCATGTTGCACAAGTTTTCATCCACTCTTTGATTTGACACCATAAATTGCTCTGTTCTGCTGCAGTGGTATTTTGCCATCACTGAAGTGGTTCAATAAATGATTTAGTTGCAGAAATACTTTACAGTAGCATTCAGCATTGAATGAACAAATTATGGCAAATCATCTTGTTGCTTTCAAAGGCTTTTGTGCCCACAGGTCTCCAGAATATTGATGCCAGAATAGATGATAGATCTTTGAACCGGTAAATTATAAATTAGGTTTTGTTTTGTTTCCCCTTCTAACAAGGTATTTATAGTATAGGAGTGTGTACACACACACACACACACACACACACACACACACACACATATATATATATATATATATATATGTATACTGTTGAACATTAAGTAACTTTCTGGTTGCATTGATAGTGTAACCAAACTGGTACTAGATGACTAACCATTTTTATAACCCTTTGACCAAAGTTTTCCCTGATCTTACTATTCAAAATAGACAATATTAAAACAAACAAAAGAAACATACAACAACAAGAACAACAAAACAACAACAACAGAGAATAGAAAAAAAAGTTCTTACAAATTCATTTGAAGTCACAAGCTTTCAGTATGGACTTGAACTTTCTTCAGACAGAATGAGAGTGGTTCTTCCTTATCGGGAGACATGTCTCTCGTGTGATGTGAATGTGGCTTTGTAGATGTTTGGCGAATCATTTCTACACAGATTCTGTATGGCATCCTTGTTTGGGAATAACATTGAGTTCCTTTGCTTCATTGCTGAGTTCCTTATCTTGATCTGTAAAGCATTTCCACTTTTCTTTTTCTCATTTGTAAGTGGCCAAAATACTTTATTGGAAGATTTTGTGTTCAGCTTCTTTCCAGCAGAGCTGACATGTGGCACAAGACCTGCAAGTGGGGTAAAACATAATGTCATGTTGTTATTTCATTTTAAAAAAAAAAGCTTGATGTTTTATTCTGCCGTTTAGAAGATTTTAGAATAGAATAGAATAGAATGTAATGTCTTTATTACCAAGTGTACCGGGGTCACAAGGAATATTGGGGGGGATAGTACATAACAAGGTACAAACATAAATTGAAAATCATACACAAACACAGATACAGTAGAAATTAGGATACATACAAGTGTATATATATATGTATATTATAAAAACTTGTGCATACTCACACATGCATGCACTGCGCACACACGCACACACACACACACACACACACACACACACACACACACATGCATGCATGCACGCGCGCACACACACACACCCACACTCACACACACACATTTGAACAGAAGCCGCATATTACATGTGGATGGGGCTGGTGACAAGATCTTCAGGTAGATGGTTGTTCATTGCACAATTCTATTATCATATTGGATTTGTTCGAGAGACAGGGCATTAACTGCTTTGGGGAAAAAGCTACTGGCGAAGCGATTGGTTCTAGTCCTTATACTTCTGTACCGTTGACCAGAGGGGAACATCTTGAAAATCCCAAAAGCTGGATGTGATTCATCCTGGCTGATTGATTTTGCTTTTTTGAGTAGCCGCTTGTAATATGTCTTCTAGAGAAGGTAGATCAGCCCCGGTAATCGAGGTTGCAGTTTTTATGATTTTGTTAAGGGTTGCAACTTCTGCTTTGGAAATGTTCCCATACCAAACAGTAATAGTAAAGGTTAGCACACTTTCAATGACTGCTCGGTAGAAATCAACCATTATTTCTTTTTTAATTCCGAACTTTTAATAATAATAATAATAATAATAATAATAATGGATACTTACATAGCACACTATCCAGAAATCTGCTCTAGGTGCTTTACAAAAACGCTTTTGTTAACATAAAACATTATATCTATGTTACATACACCAAAATGTGACTACACACACACACACACACACACACACACACACACACACACACACACTGCATACATCCATTTTAACATACATGTGTATCTAACAGCTACCCTAACACATAAGCACACATAGGCAGGCACAAACTTACATAAACACATGCACACACAATATACATTCATATACATGCATGTAGTTATCTACACATAGTCAAGCACAGCTAAAGCAAAGGAAGTGGACCTGCCACAATTGAACTTACTGCCGAGGGAAAAGGTGAGTTTTGAGACAAGATTCAAAAGATGCGAGGGAATCAGAGGCACCGAAGAAAGTACAGGTGCTGTTGTGCTTTCTGAACAATCTTTTCCGTATTTTTCTCCCATTTCAAATCGTTGGAAATGATCAGTCTGAGAAATTTAAAGTCGCTGATGATCTCTACTTGCTTGTCTTTAATGACAAGTGGTAAGGGGTCAGAAGCATTCTACTGGTTTGACAATGAGGCAGACAGTTCTGAGTTTAGGTCTAACAGATAACACATCATGTCATGTTAATCACTGGAAATAACTTGCTGCTTTGCAGAACTTTCCTGCACAAAAAGCAGGATAAGGAAATAACCCAATTCAGCTGGTCTACTCAGATCTATTGACTGAGAAAAAGTTGATTTGGAAGGAGAGATGGGGTGGAGTGAAGTGGGGGAATCAGAGGAGACAGGGGTGGCCCCCCTCTTTGTCCATCTGCCCACATTTCACTGTTCATGGAGCGTAATGTAAGACGAGGGGTTGATCAAGATTAGGGATTTTGCTTTGGTGGTTGTGCACCACCTGCATGCTATTCAGATTAATGATGCATGGTGGACAAACATTCTGATGAAGAGCAAGCATTAGTATACATGTGTGTACAAGGATTCTGCCACAGTGAAGACTGACTGGTATATGTGCTGTTGGACTTGTTGAAGCTGTGCAGATATGGAGGGTACATGTATCAAAATTGTCAGGAAGTACCAAACACCTTATCCTGACAGGAAAATGACCATTCATGGGGCATGGAATTTCAGACTGAAGTAGTTTGTGTGCGTAAAAGTAATTCCACTGTCTGATGCCAAAAAATGCATGCATGCTAGTTTGCTTACTTAATCCTCTTTGTGCCTTCTGGCATATAAGTTATAATGCCACCACCTGTGATTTCCCCAGCTGCCAGTCTAAGGCTGTCTCAGCCAGCTTCCCTGGATATAGCCATTCTCCTTCAGCTGTTCTCCTTCATGTCTCCTTGATCTTACGTGTTAAGGATTAAAAAAATTTTTTAGTGTGAATACTTCAAGACTGACTGGCATGCCCATTTCAGGTGTAACTGAAAGCTAAAAATGTTTAATACTGTTCAGAAAAAAATTCAAGTCCAGGTAGGCAGTTGGTAATATACATAATAAGTGCTTTGGATTGGAGCTGTTTTTGTGTTTATAACACATGCATAGATACTAGAAGCTTAGAAGTTAGTAAGACTACGCCTTTTTCCAATTTGACACCATGCTTCAACTTTATTCCAGTAAAACAAGTACAATTCAACTTTCTAGAAATTGGAAGTTACAGAGGCTTCTGACCTGATGCAAGATTAATCAGATTTGACTTTTTATCCTTTTTTATGGTATTGAATTTCTTTTTTGTCACAACAAATTTTTCTGTGTGAAATTGGGCTGCTCTTTCTGAAGTGCAGTGCTACCCATATATTTTTTGTGTGCCATTTTTTCTGTCTGCAGGTGTTTGTTCACTGTCAAATGTTTTTTTCTGAAGAATTTTGCCAGGGACAACCCTTTATTTCTATGGGTTCTTTTATGTGCACAAAGTGCATGCTGCACATTTATCAGCTTCTGAGACGTTTATCATCTTATCTGAATGACTAGCATCTGGACTACCACTCGGGGTCTAGTTTAGGGAAAGAAAGTTCTGCAGAGTGGGATTTGATCCCTTGCCATTAGATTCTCTAGCTGCCACGGCAGATGCATTAACACTAGGCCACCACTCCACCGGAGGGGGAGGGGGGGGTAGTACCTCTAGAGGGGGGGCTTGTCATGCTCTTCCAGGAGTAGTTTGTCCTCTGTTGGTCCCCACCGACACCCAGATTTCACCTATGGGTCCTAGAAGCTGCTAGCATGCGGCAGCGCCGAACCCCCAGGCAACGGCTTTGACAGGCTGGCTAAATTAGGTGAGGGTAGCCGACGGGTCTCAAACCTTCGGTGAGTTAGGGCTTGTCTACCCAAGCATGTGAAGACTGGATCCGGCGGACTCTGCGGAAGAAACCTTCATGGTTCAACGGAGAGGAAGGCGGTTGCAGCAGAGCAATGTGGAGTGCTGAGGGCAGGATGAGGCACATAGGACATCCTGGTCATCCACTGCATCCGTTTCCATCTCCAGTCGCCTTGACCTCATCTTGCCACTGGATACAGACGGTCTCAGACAAGAGAGTGAGGTCGACGGTGGGCAACTCCTCCTCACTATAAACAAAGTCATCGCGCAAGTCATCAGTCATCCTTCATCCCATACCATTATTTTCCCCCAGCCCTGTGGCGACAGGTGAGTGACAAAGCGACAGGTGTGGGTACACTGGCAGTCGTAGCCGCGGACCTGCACACAGGCGGCTCAGGCCATAGGGTTGTTTTTCACCGACTGGAGCAGCAGTGGAGATCGGCAGCCCCCTGAGCGACTGAGCAGCCCTTTTCAGGACAGCACTGCTCACCTCCATGGCATGAGGAAGGGGCTAGAAAAGGTGCCCTAAACATTGCCTGCTCCACACCATCCTAGTCAGCATACCGCGGCTGACGGGAACCCTACTCAAGTGGTTGACACACAAAGGAAAGAAAGAAGAAAACAAGGAGCACCCCATTGACCATTGTCACATGGAACGTGCATACACTTCTGGACAGAGGCGACTTAGCCAGACCAAAAAGACGCACAGCACTCATTGCGAGTGAATTAGCCAGGTACAACATCGACATCGCTGCCTTAAGTGAGACCAGACTGGCAGAAGAAGGCGAACTCTGTGAGCGAGGCGCAGGCTACACCTTCTCTTGACAGAGCCCACATTGAAGATCCCAAGTCACAGTCAAAGAAAGACATACTGAAGAGCGCACGCAGCACCATCCAGCTGAAGCTGCGGCAGATGCAGGATCCCTGGTTGAGCAACAAAACTGATGAGATCCAGGGCTTTGCAGACAGGAACGACATGAAGAACTTCTATAACGGCCTGAAAGAAGTCTACGGTCCCACCACCTCCGGATCTGCTCCACTCCTCAGTGCTGATGGTTCTGCCCTGATCACTGACAAGGACGGGATCCTTGAGAGATGGGCTGAACACTTTGACAGCGTACTGAACCGCCCTTCCACCATCAGTGATGAAGCCATCGACCGACTCCCCCAGGTGCCAGTCAGTGAGTTGTTGGATGCCATTCTAACTTTGGAGGAGACCCAGAAAGCTATCTGTCTGCTATCCAATGGCAAAGCCCCAGGCTCAGACTCCATTCCAGCTGAGGTCTACAAAGAAGGTGGTATGGCTCTGACTGAGAAGCTTCATCAGCTATTCCAGCTCATCTGGCAGCATGAGGCAGTTCCACAGGACTTCAAAGACGCTTCCATCATACGCCTGTACAAGTGCAAAGGAAATCGTCAGGCCTGTGACAACCATCGTGGAATATCCCTGCTGTCCGTCGCAGGCAAGACTCTGGCAAGAGTGCTACTCAACCGTCTCATAGTGCACCTTGAGCAAGGTCTCCTACCAGAGAGCCAGTGTGGCTTCCGGAAAGAATGCAGGACTATCAACGTGGTGTTTGCTGCCAGGCAGCTCCTGGAGAAGTGTCAGGAACAGAACGCCGACCTTTACTCTACCTATGTCGATCTGACCAAGGCCTTCGATACTGTTAGCAGAGATGGCCTTTGGAGAATCATGGCGAAGTACAGATGTCCCAGAAAGTTCATCACCATCATATGGCGACTACACAATGGGATGCTGGCCCGAGTCCAAGACAACGGAGAGACTTCAGGACCATTCCATGTCTCCAATGGAGTCAAGCAAGGGTGTGTTCTTGCCCCCACCCTGTTCAGTCTCATGTTTTCAGCCATGCTGACAGATGCCTTCAGAGATGCTGACGTAGGCATTGGCATCAGGTACCGCACAGATGGCTCACTCTTCAACCTCAGGAGGCTTCAAGCAAAAACCAAGGTGAGGACAGACACCGTCAATGACTTCCTGTTTGCTGATGACTGCGCTCTCAATGCTGCCTCCGAAGCTGACATGCAGCACAGTGTCGACAAGTTCTCTGCTGCCTGTGACAACTTTGGCCTCACAATCAGCACAAAGAAGACTGATGTGATGCACCAGCCAGCTCCAGGAAAGCCTTACGTTGAACCAAACATCTTTATCAACGGGCAATGACTGAATGCGGTGGACAAGTTCACATACCTGGGCAGTACACTCTCTTGCACAGTTGTCATCGATGATGAGGTGAATGCCAGACTCGCCAAAGCCAGCGCTGCCTTCCGCAGACTCATTAAGAATGTTTGGAACAGGAGAGGCATCACCCTGGAGACGAGGCTCAAAGTATACAAGGCCATAGTTCTCACCACACTGCTCTATGGATGTGAATCATGGACGGTCTACAAACGCCACGCCAAAAAGCTGAACCACTTCCACACCACCAGCCTCAGAAAACTTCTTGGCATAAAGTGGCAAGAGAAGATCCCTGACACAGAGGTGCTCACTCATGCAAACTTGCCCAGCATCTACACCATCTTGATGCATGCCCAGCTGCGCTGGGCAGGCCATGTAGTTCGCATGCCAGACCACCGGCTCCCCAAGAAACTGCTGTACGGCAAACTCCAACATGGCAAGTGCTCCCATCACAGCTCTCTTACACAGATCTTATACTCAACCAACCAGATCTTTACACACTGCTTAAATAACTTTTGTTGTAAAGCTCTAAAGGTGTAACTATCATTTGTGATAATTACACTTAATAGAGCTTTATAGAATATTACTATGAAGAAAGGCAGTGTTCAAATGAGAGCAGTTGCGATTAACCTTTAGTTGAAGATATTAGCTGTTACAACGTGGGGTTCAGAGTGTGTAACTTACAATGTGGGGTTCAGAGTGTGTTACAACGTGGGGTTCAGAAGGGGAGGAGAATAGCAATCCATCAGTCTTAATGCCAGTAAACATTATTTCATCAATTCTAATGGCAGTGAGCATGATTGATCTATGAAATATATTGTTTTTACATCTCAGAAAGCATAAAAAATTTACTGGCAGCTGGTCAGACTAAGGTCAATTAACGTAATATATTACCAGGAAGGAAAGAACTTTTGAATTGGTACACATAGATACATTACCAGCACGGAAAAAATTTTTGAATTGGTATGATAGTAAGGCTATATCCCCTTCAGACACATGTTAGACTTCTGTTACACAGCAACAAAATCTGACTATGTCAGTAGTACATATTTATTGTTTGTAACAAGAACTGAGATGGAGGAGGAAACTTGAGTTGCCAGGACAAAGGCATTATTCCTTGCAGTGAAGACTTGGCTGGAAACTAGCCAGAACTACAGTGCTGCAGTACAAGCTAGTGCTTGCTGAAGGTGCTTTTTGTTTGGTGATTTTTGTGTGTGCTTTTTTTGTGTGTGTATTTCTTGTTGCTTTCCTGCTCCTCTCTGCCCTCTCCTCCAGGCACTTTGTGTAGCAGGCAGAAAGCATGACAGTGCGTGAGTGAGACAGAGTGGATGCTCAAGTTCAAGTAGTTCTTTTTAACACTTTGATGATACAGCCATCTATGATCCTCAGAGTAGAAAGAGCCTTATTGAAGGCCTTGTTTGCTGTTGTGGAAGTTCATATTATGTTGGTTGTTGTTGTTTTTTCAGCATTTCATTAAATAAAACTAGAAGTTTTAAAACCCAGTGCCTGTCCACCTTTCTATTGAATTCCCTACCATCCCCTAAATTCTGGTTGATCAACAGATCATGTAATGTTATGTGTTGTTATTAATGATTTATGTTATTGATATTATTGATTTGCATATTGAGATAAAGATTGAAGTCAGTCTGGAACCAAACGTGATCATGAAAGTCTTTTCTTTTTTATATAAAATTTTTTGTCTTTCCTTTTTCCTTAACAAAAAACCACAACTTCTTGGGACATACAGACCTGGACAGTGAGCCCATGGGGGAAAACACGAGTTCTGAGAAACATGTTGTATGATATGCAGCTCAACATATAAAGTAGAGAAAAAAGGTCTGGTTTCAGTTTCAGTTTCAGTAGCTCAAGGAGGCGTCACTGCGTTCGGACAAATCCATATACGCTACACCACATCTGCCAAGCAGATGCCTGACCAGCAGCGTAACCCAACGCGCTTAGTCAGGCCTTGAGAAAAGGTCTGGATTTAGTTGAAAACAGCCACGACACCTCTGAATCTTCTATGTGCATGCATTGACAAGAATCAGAAGTGGTATTATATTTATACTGTATGTGGATTACAAAGGGTTGGTTTGGGGCCTCAGACATTTTTTACAAAAAGGTGACATGAAAAAAAAGAAAAAAAAGGGCTAGACAGTAGATTTGGAAGAAACCAAACACAAAACAATTGAGAAACACGGACAGACAACATCACTTAAACCAGTCACAGGACACAGCACCACTGCTGACAGAAATGGAGACAGCTTATTGCTAATTCATGATCACATATGCTGTTTGATATGGGAGGCAAGAGAGAGGAGAAAAAATGGAAGGGAAAAACTCGGTTCATATTGGAAATGAGTTTCTATTGTTTCTAACTGCAAAGGGGGATGTGGCTCAGTGGATGTGTACCATGCATGATGCCAGAGCTTAGCTGTCATAGCCCTGGATCATATCTGCCCTGGGACACGGTGTGAGTGTATTGTCTAGTGCAGGTAATGCTTCAGCCTCCAGTATTGATCCATGCAAGCGTGTGATTCACAAGGTCTAATCAGCTGGGGCCCCTGGTGGTGTGGCTGGCAGGCAGGCAGGCTTGCCCAGCCTCATTTCCTTCTCTGCAGCCAGCCGCCTTTTCACTCCGTAGCTAGCATTATGGGATGGCCTTGCCTGATGACATTATTAATGTGTGCTCGAAACTGGGGCTTGTCAATGGAGTTCTCTGCCATCCAACAAGGCTACATTGACAATGTTTGACAAGGTTGTCAAGGCGTGAAACAGCCCAGTTAGAAGGCTTGATGGTTGAAAAGTGGGGGGATAAGGACAGTTTGCGTGAGCTGGTGTGGACTGGACAAAGTGATGGACAGTGAGAGGCGTGCAGAAGCATGTGACGGGGATAGAGCCTGAACAGTAATCTCTTGGCCTCCCAGAGTGACAGTGAGGGGAGAAGCGATCAGGGTGGACGTGGAGACATGAGGGTGAATTGTGGAACTGGGTGGCCTCTGTGTGTCTTCCACATGCTGTGTTGTGGTGGAGGGGCAGTGAGGCCCAGACTGAGAGACTCTTCCTGGTCAGGGGCCCATAATGCATGACGGAGAGCCTGGCAACATGGGGCGTCTGAAGAAGATTGTGTCCGGTCTCAGTGATATTGACTCTCTGGTGGTGAATATGTTCTTTACTGAAACCCACTTACTTTGGTTTGTTTGGTTCTTGGTTGATTTGTTTCTTCTTTTGTATGTGTCTGCTCCCTTTCATTGCTTATCTGTGTTGTATGTTTTCCATGTATTGTATGTTCTCATGAAATAAATTTGTTTATTTGTGTTTCTTCAACTAAAAAGAGTTTGTATTTTTCCATACTCCAGACAGCGCAGAGGTCATTTTATTGTGACATTTGTCTTAAGAAAGTATATGCTTATACTTGAAACTCCATTCACATGTGCACACACACACACACAGGCATTCATACCTACACATAGACACACATACACACACACAAAGAGCAGGCAACAACATGATATGTGCAGGCATTAACACATACACATTTGAATAGAATGTGTTGTAATGAACTTTCCAAAGTTGGAGATTTGTTTGATGAATGGTTAGACCTTTTTGACAATAATACATTAACATAATAAGAAAATAACAGACATACAGACAATGATAATACTTATAAATAATGTCTACCAGTAGCTCTTTCTTGGGGATCATTTGCTCCATTTCTCACTCCAGTCAGGGGGTGTTCAAGTTCTTTTCAAACCTTTTTGTTTGTATCTTTCAAAGACTGTCATGGCTAGACTTGTCCACTGTTATCTTATGTCTGGATCACTGCAATTCGGTACTGTGGATCTTCCAGCTTATCAGATAAGTTGTTTGCAGAATGTTCAGAGCAGTGCAGCCACTAAACTTATAATGTGAAAATCTGACTATGAGCATGTGACACCTTCGCTCAAAGAGCTGCACTGGCTTCCAGTTAAATTCTGCATCTAGTTATAAATTACTGTGTTTGAGTACCACTTTTTTGATGGCACACTCCCGCAGTATCACTTTTCTTCACGAACAACTCACTAGTCTCCACAATAACTTCTATCTTTAGTTGAAAGGTTACTTTGGGTACTGAGTCACTAATCATTTAGTTTCTCACCCCCAGCTGTCTGGAACTCACTGCCTACTATCCTGTGAAAGGCCCATTTCCTAGACTCTTTCATGTCCCAACTGAAATCATATTTTTTTTCCCCCTTGCATTTGAGTAACTGTTAAGTCTAATTTGCTGTTATATGGACTACTTTTTTTTTTTTTAGTATAGTGTGTGTGTTTGTGTTTGTGTGTGTGTGTGTGTGTGTGCACACATGTATGTGTATGCTGTGTGTAAGTGTGTGTGTGTGTGTGTGTACACGCACATGTATGTGTATGCTGTGTGTAAGTGTGTATGCTGTGTGTGTGTGTGTGTGTGTGTGTGTGTGTGTGTGTTATTTATGATGCAAGCATGGTGACTGTTTCTTCGTGGTTGATTCTTTTTCTTCTTAATTGTTGCTTCTCGTTTGTAACATGTAATTTGTGGAGCACTATGAGTGATTGGTTGTTATTTGAATTTTTTATATTATTGTCGTTTCGTTCTTGTTATATATGTGATCTGTGAAGTGATATGAGCCTCTCTCTCTGTGAGGGAACAGCACTACAGAAGAGCACTTCATTATAATTTATATATTTATTTCTTCATCTTATTATTATTATCTTCACACTCAGGAAGTATGTTTATCATCTGGCACTAGTATTCTCTGTCTCAGTGTCTTAAACACACACATGCATGCATGCATGCACCACATACACTCATGCACGCATGCATGCATGCATGCATGCACATGTGCGTCTTGTATTTTTTGTCATCTGACCATTCTGGCTTTCCCCCTCCCTGTCTCAGTAACCCTTATATTCCCACAATCATGGCATTAAAAATATCCTATCCCTTCCTGTCACCATGTTTTTCTCACTGTCTCTTCTCTCTCTGTTTATTTGTCTCTCTCTCTCTTACACACACACACACACATACACACACACACACACACACACACACATACATACACACACACTCACACTCACACATGTATGCAAAGCTTAATCTTGAAGGCATATATATATATATATATATATATGCAGACTCACATAATTTGTGAGATAGGTATTTGTGTATATGTTGGTATATTGTTATTTAATGTATATATATTATTCAGGCCTGATTTGTGAATAACCTTGTCAGATATACTGTGAAAATAGGAGCATCAGTTTACATTTTGGTTTAGAGTACTCCACACCCAGACCCATCCCTGATGAATCCACATGTTGAACAAAGCTTGAACAGACAGGCTGTACTTATACCAGTGTGTTCAATTGTAAGAGCATAGTCAATATATGGCTGCCATGCATTTCAACACGGATTCCCTGGATGTTGTGGTGCTCAGTAATCCTAACAGTTGTAACAATATCTTAGTTGAAAAATCTACAGACAGCATCCCCGAAATACTACCCAGCATGAAATTGATCCCAAATAAGAAGTCTTAAGTTAAATGAAGGGGAAAAACAATAAACAACAACAATATCAACAACAACAAAAAAACAACATACCCTTGTTTGTATCCAGGCTCAGTTGTTATAAACACCAGAACTTTAACTTCGCTTTCAGCTCTGACAGATTTACTCCAGTGCTAATGAATGTATCAGCAACAGTTGACAAGTGAAAGATCAGGGCTTGATTGGTGAAAGAATACATTATGAGTTTGCACAGTTATCAAGTATAGACCAGACCAGACCAGACCAGATGAGAGCTAGTGCTATAAATAGAACTTTACATGATGGTTTAATGTCAACCCCCTCCTCAGGTGATGTGGCTGATGGGGATGACAGTGCTGGAAAGTTGGGAAGGGGACCTAACACGACACTGACACCTCCAGAATGTCAAGATGGGCATTGAAAATACCATCTTTTAAGCTGGATGTCTGTGAATCAAACAAATGAATGCAAGCTTGGTGCTCTGCCAGCAGAGCAGACCAGAGTGCTGTGAATGCTGTACTTTTCCCCTTTTCTGAGTAGCAGGCATGAAGAGAAAGTGATTAATCAAAGAGATGATGAACAAAATGGGATGAGGGAGGGAACCAGGTCAGGTGTAACTGCCAACAGTTCCTTCGAAATGAACATGTCAGCCTACAGCACTTTGTTATTTAAATAACGTTGCAGCCATTTTCATTGCAGCGTTCAATTGATTTTTTTTCGACAGCTGGAAATCGTTACCACAAAGATGTGTCAGCATTCAGCATGCCCAGTGGTTATTGTTGTGACTCATAAGGGACTGAAATATTTACCATAGCAAATTGTTTGGCGCTCTGTTTCTCTCTTTTTGAGTTTTTCTATGGTGTGTGTGTGTGTGTGTGTGTGTGTGTGTGTGTGTGTGTGTGTGTGTGTGTGTGACATTGTTTTTGCCTGTAAGGTATATCTTGTTCCTGTTGTCTTTAGTGTTTAGTGAACATTATGACAGTGTGTGTGTGTGTGTGTGTGTGTGTGTGTGACTGAAAACACAAGGTATAGGTACTTTACACTTGAGGTGGTGAGAGGAGCAAAGTATGCATTGATTTCTTTTTTTTTTTTTTTTATAGAAACAGTTTTGTTCTGTTGTCAGAATAAATCACACAACTGCAAGAATTTTAAGATTTATCATGGTATTTGCACAGTTCCATACAGACGAGTGAGAAATCGTAACAGAAAGTGAGTACCATGTTGGCAGTGAACTCTGTTTCTTCCTCCCACGCCTCCCTACTCAAGTGTTTTCAAGAATGTTCTTCTCACTGTTGCTTCAGAGTCAGACTTTTTTGTAGGAAGGGTGTCCCAGTACTGCGTAGTTGACATTGGATCAGAGACTTGTTGATGGGGGTACCCTGCCAAGCTGAAGGGAAATTACAACCGTGTTGAGGGGGCTGGGTGAGGGGTAGGAGACCTAATGGCTTGTGGAGAATGCATAAGAATAGGAGGGAGGAGGGTGCAGGTGGGTGGTGGGTGGGAGGGAGAAATGTGTAGCTGATAGGTTTCATGTGGGTTGCATTAGGCTGGGCGCAGTTAGCTGCAAGCAGAGCTTATTCATCAGGCAATGTGTAACACAGAGGTAGGGCAGAGAGGAAGGCACAGGGCCAGGTAGACCGACACACACACACAGCATCAGTGATACTACTCCCTGGTTCCTCTGTGTGTGTGTGTGTGTGTGTGTGTGTGTGTCTGTGTGTGTGCAACTGTACAGGCGTTTTGCTGATGTGTATTTGTGTGTCTGTGAGAGACTGCGTCTGTGAGAGACTGAGTCTGTGTGTGTGTGTGTGTGTGTGTGTGTGTGTGTGTGTGTGGTGTGTGTGTGTGTGTGTGTGCACTTGGCTGGCAATTCTGTCTACAAACTGTTTGTCAGTGTTGTGAAGGGGAAAGAGAAACAGTTGAGTGAATGGTGCTGAGAGGGCATTCACAGTGCCCCTCTTGTCTGTCAGTCTGGGAGGATGGCTCCTACTCTTTCACAGGTAAGCAGAATGGGATAAAACGAAGGATTTGGTTGTTTTAGATTATTTATTAATATATTATATCCCATTTCTTCTGCAGTTTTTCAACAGCTCTGCTGCCCACATCAAAAGAGAGGTTTGATAGTATGTTTGCGATTATTCAGCTTAACAGACTTGATGTCAACATCTTCAGTGTTTCTGGATACATGAGTAGAGAGACCCTCCATGATAGCTCCAAGTTTTAAAAAAAGGCAAAAACAACAGTTTGAAATATATATCTATACCTGTCTGTCATGGTATCTCCAGTGGTGTGCATTGGTGCCAGACATCAGACATAGACCCTTTTTTGGTTGAGAATGTCTGGTCATTTTACTCTTGAAGACAAATGTCCCATTACTTCTTCATCGGTGAGGTCACTGTCCAATACATTTGTTAGTTTGGATATTGTGTGTAACAAACTTAAATGACAAGTTGATCCTTCCCAAATCACCAGTTCAGTCAGTACAAGGCCAGCATCATTGCACTTGCAACCTGGGGTCAGTTGCAGTCAGTGTCTTAGCATTTATGATTAACAAGATCATAATATCTTCTGCACATGTGCTGTGAGGAAAGCATCTGCCTCTTCTTTTCTACCTGAGCAGTTTTGACCATGTGTCAGACTATTTCTTGATATTCCCCAAGAAAACATTTAGAAAAATTTTCTGAGGGTCAAAATGTTTGGCCAGATTTTCTGGGACAATGCATAGCTGTGAACATTCAAGTCAAACAGTTTTCAGCAAGAAACCTCAGTGACCGCAGCAGTGTCTATGAAAATCAGTGTTGGGAAACAGTTAACGAAGCCTGTTCAGTTTATTGTAGGAAGTCTTGAAAACAATAGTCAAGTCTTTAAACAGGAAAATAATGCTTGTCAATGAAAATGATAAAAAAAGAAAAGGAAACAGAAAATAGCAGCTTTTATCCAGATCAGCTTTTGACAGATTGGCTGAGAGAGAAAGAGAGAGGAATAAACTCTGTTTTCAAGACTTCATATTCTTCATTTTCAAGACTTCAGTTTCATATTCATTTTCAATACTTCATTTTCCTTTAAATCCAGTAAAGTTTATTCCATATACATGAGTCTTTTTAATTGTAACATATTGATCTTGAGTGATAATACATTCATTATTATCATAGCTCTTTTACATCTTCAGATGTGACATCTAAAAATGTGTTTGTCCATTCGTCTCAATGTCCCATTCATCTTGGTGTGAAAAGGATGAATGTCCAATTATTTTTAATGTGGGTCAGGACATTTGTCCTTCTGTTGCCCATGTGGATGTACACTCCTGTATCTCTCTCTCAAAAAAAATGAAAAAGTATATAATATAATCAAATATCTGTATGAAAATATTTAAAAAGAATATATTGTGTTTATTACATACACAAACATGTTAAATGATCATAAGTTTCCTCAAGCAATACACTAAAAAAAAATTATTGTCTTTTGAGTGTTGTTCTTAGAGATAATTTAGTTTCCTGTGGCTGTATCATATGCTAAAAAAATAACCCCAAAGAAAAAAAAACAAAAAACAAAAAAACAACAATAACAACAAAACACACACACACACACACACACACACACACACAACAAAACAACACAACACAACAACAACCAAACTACGATAACAACAGCAACAGACAAAACCAACATATTAAAAAGTTGTGTTACAACTTCAATGATACCCATGTTATCTTGTATCTCTGGACAGATACATTTGCACAGTCTTAAAGTAAATTTATATGAATGCATTCATTAATGCTTGCATACAATACAAGCACAGAAACATGTACATGCACATATTCTTATAGTGTGTGTTATAAAGACACAACTGAGAATGTCAGGTAAGACAATTAAAACTTATTTCCCCCAAAAAACCAAGAGATTGACACATTCAGCACAAACATTTCAAGAGCAAGATGGCACTGTGTAGAAAAACAAAATAAATGTAAACAAGAGAGGCAAGGCCTTCAAGATTCACTTGTGATACACTTAAAAAAAAATCCAAGCTTTTTATGTGTTGAGTATAATTTCAAAATGTAATGTTTAAGATGAGAAAGATCAGTTTAAAGCAAATGAACTCCCCTAGCATTAATTACAGAGTAATTTCCCTTTTTTACTATCTGCACCAAAACGTTTGCAAAATAAATAAAACTTCCATGCTTAGCAAAAGAAGTTCCTGTTTGAACAAAAAATAATAATAATGACTGTTCTTGTTGTTGGGTCAGAATATCAGATCAAAGTGCCAAGTTTAGAGAATACAAAAAATATAAATATAACAGTAAATGCAGTTTGCGTATAATTAGGCTTCATTTTTTTTGTTTTTGTGCCCATCCCAGATGTGCATTATTGTTTTAAACAAGATGACTGGAAAGAACTGAATTTTTCCTATTTTTATGCCTAATTTGGTGTCAACTGACAAAGTATTTGCAGAGAAAATGTCAATGTTAAAGTTTACCATGGACACACAGACACACACACACACACACACACACACAACTGAACACCAGGTTAAAACATAGACTCACTTTGTTTACACAAGTGAGTCAAAAATGACAGAGGAATGTGGGCACTGCACAGCACAGATCAGGAGCGATGCAGTACAGTAAAGCACAGAACGATACAATACAGCATATTACATTCTGGAGTAGAGCAGTACAGTGCAGTGCTGTGTACCACAACACAAAGTACTTCAGTGCCTTTGAGTGTATGTAATGCTGCACCATGCAGAGTGGTACACTGTACAGTGAATAATATTTTGCATTCAGTGGGTATGTGCGCACGCTCTCACACTCGTGTGTGCATGCACGCACCACTTGATATGTGGGAGAAGGTACTCGAAAAAATCACTGACAGTCTGTGTTTTTCATCCTAGTATGTGCTAAGTGTTGAGTCCTATTTAGCTCCCTCTGTTTTTCATTAAATTCAATAAATCCTGTAGTATTATTGCTATCAGTGGTTAGACAGAGTGTGTGTTGGTGCGTTCATGTGTGTGTGTGTGTGTGTGTGTGTGTATGAGTGTGTGTGTTTGTGTGTGTATGTTCTTCAGATTAACATCTTTTTCCAAATAATGCTGTAATGTTGGATAAAAAATAGATATTTGAATATGAGTGTGTGTGTGCATGTGTGTCTGTGTGTTTCTTTGATTCTTGACCCTTATTATTTTGTGATGTTAGATTTAAGTTTACATTATTTTCACTGTGCTACAAGTTAACAGCAATGCTTTAGATTCTGTTTAGGGGACTTGTTCAAATCACACACGCACATGGACACACACATGAATGGACAGAGAAATACTCACAAATCCACAAGTACAGATTAATGTTAATCAGTTTATCAGAAGTAGAAATGGAATTCAGTATATATGGTGTTTCACTATTTACCCAATTTTCATGGATGCATAAATTCAGAGGGGCAATCAACTTCAATCTTATAATCCTAATTCCATGCCTGTATTTCACAGCAGTGTATCCATATGTATATTTATATCCCTCTGTCATATCAAATCATATGTTAAATATATAAAGTATTGGTTGAAATTATCTAGCCTGTATCAAGAATTTGTAAGTAGTGATATAAAATGCTATTTATTGAGCAGGACAAAAGGAAAGAAACTTGGGCATACCATGTGAAGAAGATTTTAACAATGCATGGATTTGGGATTGTTTGGATGGGTCAAGGAGTAGGCTATGAAGAAAGCTTTATTTTTTAATTTAAAGACAGATTAGTTGCCTCATATAAACAAAATTGGCACTCTAAAATGGAAAGTTCTGAAAAATATACCCGGTAATAGGTTTTTTAATTTTAAAAGTGTGCTCGAGCCAGGGAAATATATAACAGTAACAAATAAATAGCATACAATAAGTATTGCCAGATTACACTGAACCATCCACACTCTCCCCTTGTCCAATGTGTGGGTTCCAAATGGAGGATGAAATGCATTTTCTATTGAACTGCAATGCATATATGTTGATATTTGTGAAAAATCTGTTGTTTTCAAAACAAGCGCTGCAAGGAGTGAAGATACCATCAGTGTGTTGAAAATGAATCACGATGATAATACAGTAAGATCACTGGTGAAGTACATTGCTTAAGCCTATAATATTCAAAAGAAGAGTAATTCATGTCAATAGTTTAATAACATTCATAAAAAAAAAGAAAAAAAAAAGAATGCTTTTGTTTCCATCAGCTTGGAAAATGGATGGTCGAGCGCTAGTTTATTTGACTTCAAATATGTTTCTTTTCTGTTCTATTTTGTTTCATTATTTTCATCATTATTGTTCAGATTGCATCCCCATGTCACTGGAGCTGAAAAGCTAATGACATAAAACCTTTCAGTGTTCAGTGTTCTCTTTCAGTATGTCTGTCTTTTTCTCCTTTGGCCTTTATCCCAGTGAAAAAAATCATTATCAGTTATAATTATTGTTATCATTATATGTCTCTTTGTCTGTCTCTGACTGTATGTCTCTCTCTCTCTGGATATGGACATGTGACAGTGAAATACAGGTATGAGTATTCACAGAACAGTTTAAACAAACTCATCACTCAGATTTGTGATATTATAAATTAAACCCTTTGGTATTTGTCATTCAGGGAAAAACTGTCATTTACATAACTGTAGTCTGTACTTCAGGGAGAAGCTACTGTTTTATGAATTTAAAAAAAATGTAGTTAATGTTGTTTGTACATTTTTATTTTTTATTTTTTGCCTTGAATGTTTCCCAATACAGTCATTTGAAGGGGATAGTAAATATGACACACACACACACACACACACACACACACACACACACACACACACACACACACAAGGGTAATATTCCAAGTTGGTTGATGCTGATAGATGATGTATATCTAAAACCAAGATTGGGGGATTTGTTTATGAATGCTGTTCAGCTTATGACATTAATTAATCAGTTATTTATTTCTGTTTTATAAATCTTAAGGCTTCGAGACAGTAGAATTTATTCTATTCTGTTCTGTTCATACATACTGCATGCATGCACACACACACACTTGCAAGCTTATGATAAATATCAATTGGTTCCAAACACTGCAGGTAGACATATATGCCAGTGGCAAAAAGTATTGCTGTGAAACTCAGTGGTAACCTGTAGACTTTTGTGTAGTCCACATCTGTATTGACAGATTGAGTGTGGTTGTGGGTGTGCCGATGTGAGACAGGATCATCGACATGTGGGGAACAGGGAAGAAAGTGTGTGTGTGTGTTTGTCATCAGGCTGACTGATGGAACTCTCAGCCTGCTGCTCTGGCAGCGCTCACTGGGTCAATCTCCTCAGACCTGCCTAGTGTTTGCTCACCTGCTTCTTTCTCTGTTTAGTGTTACCAGTTTTTTTGTTTTTGTTTTTTTCTCTCTTTCCTTTTTTTCCTTTGTACATATTTTAGGTACTGTTGCTTTCTTCTATAGTATGCACTTCCTCCCCTGTTCCCTATCTTGCTTTGCTGTCTCGGCCATGTGTAATTGGTTTGTTGTGTCTGTGTTTCTCTCAGTGTGTCTCTCTCCCCCCCCCTCCCCTTCCCATCGCTCCAATCAGACAAGACAGACTAATACTGCTTGTGCAGTTCTCTGCAGGTGATTTATAGGAACAGAGAATGGAGAGGACAAGTGGAGGTGAACCGGCCTTCTGTATTGTGATTAGGACTGCAAAGGGTTAAGAAAAGGACAGTGGGAAAATGGGTCTGGAGAGTGTAGGAGTGAACCCTTCAGTGACAGTAGCTTGGATGGGGACGGCTAAGGCCATTTGCTATGCCAGACAGAATTCTGTTTTCTACTTGGTCCCCTGAATCATGATTTGCTAGAATGTGTGCGTGTGTGTGTGTGTGTGTGTGTTTGGGGAGAGAGAGAGAGAGAGAGAGAGAGAGAGATATGTAATTAGAGGAAAAAAGGCCTGTTTTAGTGTTTATTACATGTAATACCTTAGAAGAAAGATTTTGCACAAGGAGGGGGGGGGGGGGTGTCAGTGATTGTTAAACTGTCCTCCAAATTGATATATATATATATATTACATTTTATATTAATATAGTACACAAACAGTACCTCCAAAAAGGAGACAGATTGTATAGCACCAGCAAGTTTCAGCTGTTCTGCTTTGTGAAGAGCTCAATTCAGGCATGCTGGTAGGTCCTCATTGTGAAGAGAAACATTCTCGGAGAAGCATGAGCAAAACTGCGTAACTGCATCAACTGTACACTCATCAGGAATATGCCTTGTATATGCCATTGTATTCATAGCATTTCCAAAAAGAAAAAATGGTGACACCCGCTCCTTCTCCTCTCTTAACTCCATACTAGTTTGTGATATGAAAAGATTAGTTTCTATTGCTCTGTGAGTGTATGCGTGTGTGACAGTGTGCACATGTATGCATAATTTTTATTTCCATGTTCATTTGTGCTCAGTTGGCTCCCTTTCTTTTGTTTTCTTTCTTTAAAAAAAAGAAAAGAAAAGGGAATGAGGAGCAGTAGGGTGGGGGGTGGCAGGGGGATTGGGGGGGGTGGGGGGGGGGGGTCAGAGAGGGGGCAGCAGACTTGCTGCCAGAATAGTCTTTTCTGGTCAGACTTGTTTTCTCCTGTTGCCTGTGGCAGAGCCTCAATAGGATAATTATTGTGTTAATGGAATTAGTTACATCACTTTGACCTTCCTGTGAGCTGAAGCGGCAGACGTGCAATGTGTGCCCATTTGACGGATTGCTTGTGTAGCATTTCCATCGCTCTCTCTCTGGCTTGGCACAACTGCGGCTGGTGTGGCCATGGAGAGGAAGTTTTTATTGGTTCTGTTGTTATACTTTGTTTTTTTTGACACAGGCTGTGTTGAATGTCTTTTTCAACTTACAGTGTATAGGCATTCTGCAGTTCATTCAGGGAAACTGCTGTTGTAAACATTGAGAGTTTAGTCAACTTGATATGCATCTGATGATTTGCTGGTTGTGATCTTCAGCAAAATAGTGCCTACCGTTTGTTTTTCGTGCTCAGTTTTATGTTAGGACAACAAGTTTTATATCAAAGAAATCTGATTATCAAAATATAAAAAAAGAGTTAAGGTTTTCCATTATACAGGACACTGTGATTTTACTGAAGTAAGATGTGCAGGTTAATAGTTTTCTTTTACATAAAAGAATGCACACAGTCCCCCCAGTATGTAAAAAAGTAACATCTGTGAAGTTGTGTTATGTTTTGTATTGAGAGGGTTGTGCTGACTGTGTACAAGCAATAAGAGAGTTGTGTTGTTTTGTGTTTCAGGGTTCTGCAGACTCCAATTACAGCCAGCCATCGTCTGACTTGTCGCTGGATGAGGAACGAGAAAATTTGCGAAGGGAAACAGAGCAACAGGCTTTGCATCAGCTGGAGAAAGCCAAGGTACAGCACATATACTTAAGAATTAGAAGTCAGACTTGCCAGTTCAGTGACAGTAGTCTGAGTGGTTGATCTCCTTAGTGGGTTATGTGTAAAAAGGTTTTCCTAATTACAAAAGTTCATACTGTGTGATTGTTTCATTGCATGTTTATTTACTTGATACTGTGTGATTATTTTGTTTTCTATTTATTTGTGTAGTAAATTCTGTTTTGAAAGACAAGGTCCCACAAGGAAGTTGGATGTTGGACAGACTTATTAATAGATAAAATCTGTCTCTTGACTCTCACCATTGTATTAAAAGCAAACAGCCAAACACAAACAAAACTTCACAAATCCAACAGCCACCCCTGTAGAACACGCAGTGCAGGGAATTAGTTATTTTTCTCTGAACTGGCATGCCATTGGGCTTCCTTTTCAAGTTTTCTTCTTCCTCCTTGTGCTGTTGAAAAACAGTATGAGTGCATGACTGCTGATGTTCAAAAAAGAAGAAAAGAAAGAAAGAAAAAAAAAGAAAAACAAAGCAGGGGGTGTTACCTTGACTGGGTTTTTTTTTTTTTTTTTTAAATATTTTATAACCAATTTTATCAGCTGTGGAAAAAAAGTTTCCTATAGAATAATTAATTGTGCTACCATAACCATTAAAAGAGAGCAACAAATGCGAATCTCAGGTTATCTTCAGGCTCTGTCTTCCCTGTATGGTGCTTTTTCAGTGCCGTAGTCAGTGGCATTTTTTGGGTTTACAGAACAAAAATGGCAGTTTTTGCAAGAGGGCATGTGCTGCAGACAGTTAACCATGGTATTATGAGGGGTTGGGGGGGGTGGGGGGGGATATTTTGGGATGCTTAGTGCAACCAGTCACACAGTATTCTGGCACAGATTCTGTTACTGTTCATTGTTTATATATATATATAGAGAGAGAGAGAGAGAGAGAGAAAGAGAGAGAGAGAGCAATAAACTTTGCATCTCTGACCCCAGTCAGGAAAAAAAATCATATAAAGTCAATAGACAAGTTGAAAACTGGTTTCAGAGTTTCTGAAGCCCCCCTCGCCTCTTCCATTTGTGGAAGGAATATAATCAAAATTGCTCAGTAATGATGTTACACAGTTCATTTTAAGGCATTGTCACAGAATTGTCTTCTTCAAGAATATTTTGAAGAATATTTTATTCAAGACCAGTAATTCTTTATGTCTCTCATCAATACAATATCATTATGAAGAACACTTTATTCTCATCCAAGATTTTTTTTTTTTTTTTTTTTTTTTTTTTGTACCTCTCATTAACCCTTTTACTGCCAAGCTCGCATTAATGCACAGGCAGGGAAGAAGACCCATGTCACTGAAAGGTGACCATTTATTGGTCTGTTATCCATGAACCTACTGCTCTTAATGCTCAGTGGTAGGATAGGCCATATTTTCTATACATCTCAGAGGGAATCCCCAGCTATATTTAGCCACTGTCTTTTCTGTGTTAATACCACAAGGGAATTTTGTACTCTAAATTGAATGGTGGTGAAAGGGTTAACACAAATTTGATTTGCAGGTAACTGCATGAAAACGGGATATGTGAAGAGAGTGGTTTGCTGCCAACAAATACATTGGCTATGTGCCAGTCCTCATTGCGTGACTACATCTTGAACCCTGTAGTGAATGAGATTAGAAATTCAGACAGACAGCACCCACCAACTCCTGACATATTTCAAACCACAGTGCCAACATTCATCAGCAAGTCTTAACTTTTTAAAAAAGATGAAAGAATGCATACCTTTCAGGACACTAAAATGACAGTTTCACCCATAATTTCAGAAGAAATTATGTATGTTTGGTTTGTGACAGATTGCCATAAAAAAGGACAATTATATTGATTTGGTACAGGAACCAGATGATAACAGTGCCCCAGTCCCCCGGTATCCAATGTAAATAGACACAATAAGGTGATGCAGAATTGTCAAGGCAAAATCTCATTGCAGGACACAACTGATCATCAGAAACCCACACTTAGAAGACAGATCTGAAACATTTTCAAACCTATGTTTGTGGATTAGTTATTTAACAGATACATGACAGTCCTGAAGATTCAACTCCCAGTCCAGTGAGGAATGCTCCCATGCCCATGGTGTGGTGTGAGTCATAAGTTCCGGTTTTGTGTCTGTCACTTTAGGGGTTGTTGTCAATACATGGCTGAATACCACAATCCATTTTGAAAAGTATTTCAGAAAGAAGTTTAATTCATTAAAAAAAAAGAAAAAAAAAAAAGAACAGAATCCACAAAAAAACCCTGGCCAAGCGGCATGTGCATCCGCAGTGTTTAATGGAAAAATCTCATTGAAAGTTTTTCCTTTCCCTTTCTTTTTTAAAAAATTTTTCTTTCTTTAACCCTTTATTTTCTGGAGCTATTTGTAATTTTTGCAAACACACACATACACAAACACACACATACACACACACACACACACATGCGCGCACGCGCACGCACACACACACACACACACACACACACAAACATGCACACACAATCACTAGCCTCAAAAAAAAAATCACAGAATTGAAATTATTCTCAAAGGTTGGTAAAAGTCTTGAAGGAAAATCAATGGAGAATATAATTGTTGACAGGAAGAGTTAACTCCCAATCATGGGAAGAAAATTTTGATTTTTAGAAGAAGAAAAAACGTTTTGAAAAAAAAAAAAACACCACGAAAATTCAAGTCTGTGTTTTATGGGTGGAAATGGTGCTTAAATATTTTGCTAATGTACTTTTGCTGCTGTATTGGTCTGTTTTCAATGCTTAGATTTTATTTTCAGAGAATGTCTTCTTATACTTTTCAGAAATAATAACACAAAATAAATAGTAGTAAAGAAAAAAATGAAACCAAAGAATTTCAACTGAGTTTTATTCCTGCAGGTCTGTAATAGATTCTGTATTCTTGCGTATTTTGTAATCTCATGAAACCTTCTGATCTATGCTTGCATACCCATCACACCTTTTAACACAGTTGCTATACCACAGCACTACTGATCTAAGTAAAAGAGCAATCTGCCTGACATTTATGCTTGTCATACAGGTTAAAAAATTTAATGTTGTCTGGTGGAATATCATGGCGTGCTACTGTTTTGTCTGCAGCTGAAGCCAGTTGCCTTTGCTGTCAGGACCAATGTTTCGTACGATGGGTCGTTGGATGACGATTCCCCTGTCCATGGGTATGCAGTATCCTTCAGTGTCAGGGACTACCTTCATATCAAAGAGGTGAGCACAGGGCTGTCAGTGACGTCGTCCTAGCTCCCTGCATGCAAATTCACCAGAAGATTAGGTTTATACTTGGGTTGATTTTTTCTCTGTGTGTTTGCCTTTGTTGACTGTAAAGAGGAAATGAGTAGATTTATAATGATGTGTGTGTGTGTGTGTGTGTGTGTGTGTGTTTGAGCATGGATCTGTTGTGCATTCACGTGAATGTGTGCACTGTATATGTTAATATTTGAACCATCAAGGACTAGTTCATGGATTGCAGAAGACTTATAAGATTCTGATACGCTTATTAGAATATTCAAGAACTGTCATTATTCATTATCATTCTTTTTATTTTTTCCCCTTCTTTAGCCTTAAGCAATCTGTTGTGTCTGGTGCCTTACTGCTGCCATCGTGTGCTGATCAATAGTGGAGTGAAAGAAGAACAGGAAAAGCCAGTCAGCAAGCAGGATAGGGACAGAGCTTGGCAATATGGGTCATAAATGACAGACATTGATTTTCTGTTGTCTGCTTTCAGTTCAGAATTTCCTGTTTTCATTGACGTTTGCCATCTCACAGACATAGATATCAGTATCATATGTACTTAGGTTTAGATGGATCTGTCTGAATCATTAATTTGCCCAGATGACAAGATGGTAAAACAAGTAAGTGGAGAAGTAAGTAAGTAAATAAGGAAATAATCAAGCAAGTACTTAACAAAAAGTTCTGTTGAGAGAGCCAGGACAAATATACAACACAAAAAATAGCTACTTCTTTTTTACTTTAGATTGAACTCAAAGGAAACTGTTAAAAAACCTGAATCTGTAATTTGACACCATAAATGGGACTTATAATAGAAGTTAGATATTTTTGAATAAATCTTAGGTCTAAATGAATTTGAATTCATTTACTTAATATTTTTTTAAATGTTCAATTTGTTTTGGGTTGTTTGGTGTTGCAAGATCAGTGAGTAAATGGAGTTGCATTGTGTGTTTCAGAAGTTCAACAATGACTGGTGGATAGGGAGGCTGGTGAAGGAAGGGTGCGATGTACGCTTCATCCCCAGCCCTGCCAAGCTGGAGAACCTCAAGGGTCAGCAGGGGGGAGGCAGCCGCTCCGGGGGCAAACTCTACACAAGGTGAAACTCTTTGTTGTTGTCTTGAGTCTCTGTCAGGGGAAAGAAATTATATACCAGCATGTTTAATACCAAAGATGTGAATCAAGATGTGGTGATCACCAAAGATGGCATATTCATCTTCTGTTGCAGTGATAAAGACAGTCACTTATTCTGAATGTCATTTTTGATGGTTTTTTTTGTTTCTTTTCTGGGGAGCTCTTGAAAGTGAAATGCTCATTGCAACAGAATGTATTGAGCCTTGAACTTGCATTATGTGGCACAAGTGGTGACATAAATTTGGGGAGCTTAGGTAAATGTAACATGGATAAATATTCAGAGACAGTCTTTGCAGTTCCTTTTTTGTGAGAAAAATACTTTCCGTGTACTAAGTCTAAAGTAATTGATCTTTGATTATGGTGTTAAAGATTACAAGTCCAGGGAGAAATGATTATTTCAAATGTATGCTAGTCACGTGAAATACTGTGACTCGTTTCCATTAAATGATTGTCTGAAGTATATTTGTTGATTCAGAAACTAAGAATGTTTGTGTTTTGACCCAGTGCATGTGGTAATGCATTTAAATGAAAAGCCATGATGAATTGTGCCCTTTTTTTCCAAGTAAATGCTGGAATTATTTCAGTTTATTTTTTTTTCTTATCAGTGTATTTACATTTGACCGTTGTGATCCATATTTGTCAGCTAATATATATATATATATATATATATATATATATATATATATATGTATTTTGCTGTCATATACTGTATCATGTTAAACCGATAGAAACTTGGCCTATTGGTTTGCTCTGACAAAAATTCACAGCCAATGACAGTGACTGTTGCGACGCTACTGACGATGTGTTTGACGACAAATTTGAAAAAAAACAACTACTACTACCACACTCTTTTCATCCGTCCTGATAATGAAGGGCCTGTTTCTAATCTGTTCTGTGTTGATGGAACCTGCAGCTCATTGTGCCAAACATGTGTTACTTAGATGTGGCTGAGAGTCATTTCTGACTGATTTTGATGAAATCTAGTTGCTTTGAATTTAAAAACAACAAATAAACAAATGTGCTTTGAATTGAAAACAACAACAAAAAACAACAAACAAAAAAAAGGTTCACTCCTGTCCTCGGGGAGCATACCAGTGTCAAGTTATTATGGCTGATACATGTGCCGATACATGGTTTTCACACTAAACATAGTTTAAAGGGAACACACACACACACACACACACACACACACACACACACACACTGGTATGCACATACAGACACCCCTTACCAACACAGACATATACAGACACACACACACATGCATACACACTGCACAGACATACACATGCATGATCTCTGTCCTTGTGTAGCCACTTGGGACTTCCTCACATTATGCAACAAAAACCCGACATTTGACAACTTTTTTTGGTGCTGAAATTATGTCAGCTGATGATATGGTGATACACATGATGGCTAAAGTTATTAGATCTAATATCTGTAGCCACAGTACCAAAGATCCATCTCCATTATAAGCAGAAAATATATATATATTTTTTTTTTACCAGATTCTGAGCTTACAAGAAAGGCTGTTCTTTCTTTTGTTTGTTAATGTGCCATTAAAAAAAGAGAGTTGATATTGACCTTTGCAGAACAATAAAACATTGGTGATTCCTGCACTGTTATTGGGGTTTGTAAATATTTTTTTGTCAGCTTCATGGGGGCCTCAGCCCCCCAGACCCTCCAGTGAGATGTCACCTTTCCATCACGTCAGGAGCTTTCACTGACCCCCAACCTGGCTACAGTATGTTTTTGGGACTCATCCCTCTCACATTCCTGAACCTTACATGCTTGATTTCAAGAGCACATGAAGTGCGGGTTGTTGCCACTTTGACCACCTTTCAGTACTCTGTGCCTGTGTGACTTGTTTATGAGGCAGCCTCCTTCTGTTCAGAGATTCCCTTCCCTTCATCAATTCCTGCCTCAGGGCGGATTGTTTCAAGAGGTTTCCTTTGTCATGGCTTACACAGCTGTTACTGTTTAAGTGGAGTGATGGCCTGGAGGTAACGTGTCCGCCTAGGAAGCGAGAGAATCTGAGCGCGCTGGTTTGAATCACAGCTCAGCCGCCGATATTTTCTCCCCCTCCACTAGACCTTGAGTGGTGGTCTGGACGCTAGTCATTCGGATGAGACGATAAACCGAGGTCCCGTGTGCAGCATGCACTTAGCGCACGTAAAAGAACCCACGGCAACAAAAGTGTTGTTCCTGGCAAAATTTTGTAGTAAAATCCACTTCGATAGGAAAAACAAATAAAACTGCACGCAGGAAAAAATACAAAGAAATGGGTGGCACTGTAGCATAGCGACACACTCTCCCTGGGGAGAGCAGCCTGAATTTCACACATAGAAATCTGTTGTGATAAAAAGAAATACAAATACAAATAAAGGTCTCCCCATGCAAACCTTATCCTCCACCTTTTGCATTGAATTCTGCATCACTTTGATATGATACACTGTATATGATACCAAAATGTTGGTATTATGCTCTCAGTTAAATCAGATATACTTCTCATGTCAAACTCGAATGCCCGCCTGTCCATCCCCACAGTTTTTGCTGTGGTTCACATGGGGAGTTCTTTGTTGGTCATTGAAATGAGTCATGACCTTTGGCCTGAAATGGTGTTTGATTGGCTATCAGATGGCAGACTAATATCAGGACATCTTATTACTGAGTTAGCCACAAATTTTGGCCAAATAGAGCAAACCAATAGGCCTAGTTTGCGTTAGTTTGACATGGCAAGTATATTTAACCAAACTGGGAGTGTAAATATAATACAAATTCCCCATTTTTATCACATTTGTGTTTTGTTTGGTTTCATGTTTCACAATTAGTGGTTTGGTTTTGTAAGATAAAGCAAGGGGCATAAGTTTTTAGTGTGTTGTTTTGTGTTTACAGCAAAACCAGTTCCTCTGGAAACATAGACATCTTGTTAAATTCTAAGCCTACAAACTCAAGGGGCTCAACACCTCCTACGCCAGGTAGTTGTTCTTGATTTCATATTTGTTAGCTTTCTATGATTTTAGATAATAGACAGTGTATGCATTGCTGTGAATGTGGTGAGTAACTGTTTATTTGAAGCATCATTTGTCTAAGATTGCTGCAGTAAGAATTAATAAATCTATTTTGAGCTTGTAAAACAGAGTAAATTGCAGAATTGCCTCTGTGCAGGAAATTGTTTCACAGAATTTCTTTGAATTTACATACTTGGCATTACAAACAAGTAGATTCTTTTTCATGTGTTTTTCACCATTCTAGACAGAATGAGGACAGTGTTGTCTCCTTCAGCTAGTCAGTAAAATTATTGATACCGCATTGTATGATGTATATGTATAGAATGTGTTGTGGTCTGTATGATGTGTGTAAGATGTACTGTGGTCTGCATGATGTGCTGTGGTCTGTATATTGTGCTGTGGTCTGTGTGATTTGTGTATAATATGCTGTGGTCTGTATGATGTGCTGTGGTCTGTATGATGTGCTGTGGTCTGTGTGATGTGTCATGGTCTGTATGATGTGCTGTTGTCTGTATGATATACTGTGGTGTGCATGATGTACTGTGGTCTGTGTGATGTGCTGTGGTCTGTAGGATGTGTTGTGGTCTGTGTGATGTTCTGTGGTCTGTATGATGTACTGTGGTCTGTAAGATGTGTTGTATGATGAACTGTGGTCTGTGTGATGTGCAGTGGTCTGTATGGTGTGCTCTGGTCTTTGTGATATACTGTGGTCTATTTGATGTGCTTTGGTCTGTAGGATGTGCAGTGGTCTGTAGGATGTGGATAAGATGTGCTGTGTATGATGTGTGTAGCATGTGCTGTGGTGTGTATGATGTGGGTAAGATGTGCTGTGGTGTGTATGATGTGGGTAAGATGTGCTGTGGTGTGTGTGGTGTAAGCCGTGCTGTGGTGTGTGTTCATGCTGTGCTGTGGTGTGTATGATGTGGGTAAGATGTGCTGTGGTGTGTGTGGTGTAAGCTGTGCTGTGGTGTGTATGATGTGGGTAAGATGTGCTGTGGTGTGTATGATGTGGGTAAGATGTGCTGTGGTGTGTGTGGTGTAAGATGTGCTGTGGTGTGTATGATGTGTGTAAGATGTGCTGTGGTGTGTAGGATATGTGTAAGATGTGCTGTGGTGTGTCGGATGTGGTAAGATGTGTTGTGGTGTGTATGTTGTGGGTAAGATGTGCTGTGGTGTGTATGATGTGGGTAAGAAATCACGAAGATGTGCTGTGGTGTGTAGGATGTGCTGTGGTGTGTATGATGTGTGTAGGATGTGCTGTGGTGTGTATGATGTGTGTAGGATGTGCTGTGGTGTATATGATGTGTGTAGGATGTGCTGTGTAAGATGTGCTGTGGTGTGTATAATGTGGGTAAGATGTGCTGTGTATGTAAGATGTGCTGAGGTGTGCATCTTATGTGCAAGATGTACCCGTAAAGTTCGGTCTATAAGCCGCGACTTTTTACCCCAGCTTCAACCTCTGCAGCTTATACAATGATGCGGCTTATTTGCGGATTTTAACGATCCCGGGAGTGTCACATTTTCGTCTATTCTTAGCTACCCTTCAGCTCACCAAAATCATGATTTCTGTCCATGAATTTTTGGATGAGCTTCAGGATAGTGTGCTAACTGTTCACGTTTTATAAATCAAATCCGCACACATTAAAGCCTTCAGATCAGCATTCAGTTCTACTCTTCTCAAGTGTACACCCTCATCATGCTGAAAACACGATGTTATGCCTATGATGCAGCCTTCAAATTGAAGGCGATCGACCTAGCAGATGACAGTGCAAGCGACGAACCAGCAGCAACCTCCACCTTCATGTTCATGAAGTGAAAGGGAGGCTGAAGTCAGTGACAAGATGGCGGAGGAAGCTGTGCTGGTTCTCTTCAACTCGGACACTGAAGATGAAGATTTTAGTGGATTCAGTGAGCAGGATGACGTTGAATAAATGTGACTATCCCTAAATTATGGATCTTATTTTTGTTGTGTTTATTTCTTATTTTTTTGTGGCACTAGCAGTATTTTCGCTTGCTTTTCTTTGTGTTCTTCCCGCTTGTGTTTATTTCATAACCTACAGTATCGACAGCTTTTCTGTAGTATCAGTATGTGTTCCCATACCGGAAATAAGTGCGGCTTACAAACCGGTGCGGCTTATGTATGTATAAAGTTCAGTTTTTTCCAAAATTTAGTGGGTGCGGCTTATATACCAGTGCGCTCAATAGACCGAACTTTACGGTACTGTGGTGTGTAGGATTGTGTAGGATGTGCTGTGTATGTAGGATGTACTGTGGTGTGTGATATGTGCGTAGGATATGATTTGGTGTGTTCAGGAATAGAAGAAACCCAGAATGGTGTGGAGAGTAATGTTGGGGAAGACAGTGACAGTGTGGGCAACTCCAAGTCCAGCAAGATCAGCGTTACACCACCCACCAAGGAGAAGCGGAAACCTTTCTTCAAAAAGGTAACTTTTTCTTTTACTTGAACTGTCGCTGTGGTAGATCAGTATAAATTCTTGCTTCGCATGATCCTGCTGTAGTTGTCTTCTGTGTATGAGCCCAACTGAGAATGATGTGAACTTTATCAGTGATTTGCATTTGCGGTTTTTGTGTGCAGTCAGAAAGTATACCTCCCTATGAAGTTGTGCCTTCCATGCGTCCTGTTGTGTTGATTGGGCCCTCACTCAAAGGCTATGAAGTCACAGACATGATGCAGAAGGCACTCTTTGACTTTCTCAAACATCGCTTTGAAGGAAGGTTGGTCCCTGTGTGTGCTTCTTCACCTGTTCACCACTTGATGAGAACTACTTTCAGAGTTTTGAGCAGGAGGTAGCATTTTGATGTGAGACATAAAAACTAAAATTCTTATTGAATACTTTCTGCATACAAAACAAGCACATGAAAACAAGTTTTAAACAAAACATTCTCTAGACAAATACATCTCAAGTACTTTGCAACAAAAAACAAAGAAGTTTTTATTGACAAAATCCTGTGGAAAAATAACATTTTGCAGCACTGTTGAAAGGGAAGTAAGTTTACATTGACAAAATCCTGTGGAAAAATACATTTTCCGGAACTTTGCAATGGAAAACAAAGAAATTCTGTTGTTTGCATTTGTAAAGGCTTACAATTTACCACTTCACACAACTCACAGTGGTTATATTTGTGCAGGATAATAATAACCCGGGTCACTGCTGATATTTCGCTTGCCAAGCGGTCCTTGTTGAACAACCCCAGCAGACCGACCATCATGGAGCGTACGAACCCACGCTCCTCAGGACTGTGTAAGTCTGGCACATTGTGACCACTTTATGGGCTGTGAGGCATATTTGACACATTTTCTTGGCTATGAAAAGGCATCTCTGAAGATGAATTGAAGCAGTAGGATGATGCTGTATAATGGAATGATAAATTGAAGCAGTAGGATGATGCTGTTTAATGGAATGATACATTGAAGCAGTAGGATGATGCTGTATAATGGAATGATAAATTGAAGCAGTAGGATGATGCTGTATAATGGAATGATGAATTGAAGCAGCAGGTTGATGCTGTGTAATGGAATGATGAATTGAAGCAGTAGGATGATGCTATTTAATGGAATGATAAATTGAAGCAGTAGGATGATGCTGTTTAATGGAATGATACATTGAAGCAGTAGGATGATGCTGTATAATGGAATGATAAATTGAAGCAGTAGGATGATGCTGTATAATGGAATGATGAATTGAAGCAGTAGGATGATGCTGTGTAATGGAATGATAAATTGAAGTAGCAGGTTGATGCTGTATAATGGAATGATGAATTGAAGCAGTAGGATGATGCTGTATAATGGAATGATGAATTGAAGCAGTAGGATGATGCTGTGTAATGGAATGATGAATTGAAGCAGTAGGATGATGCTGTATAATGGAATGATGGATTGAAGCAGTAGGATGATGATAAGTAATGGGATGATAAACTGATCAACTTGAAAGTGAAAGTAAATATGGGTCAATAGTCTGTAAGAGCTCTTTTAATAGATGTTGAACTGATTGGGAGGGAAATGACTGATTTGGGGGGAAATGAATACTTTATTTTACTCACTGATCTGACATTGAATTCGCTGTTATCAAAATAATGTACCTGAGATGTATAAAAACAGTATCACTTTTCACCTTGGGTGAACTAGGATTTGCCTGGCCCTGATTCTTACTGTCACTTGCTATGGAAACTTTTTGATTTCTGCAGATGATTCAGTCTTTTATCTCAGTCTGATTGATGTTGTCTTCTTTTTTTTATTTATTTATTTTTTAAGTGGTTATCTGTAGGACATTCTTGCTTAGTCACATCTAATTCAGGTCACACAGTCGATGTCAGTTGTTTTTCACATCACCTTTTTACTTTCGTTTCCTGATTTCAGCTGGCTGAAGAGACTGTGGTGGAGTTGTTAGCTGATGAGAAAATATGGGACAAACTGCATGAAATTTAGTTCAATTTTTTGTTTGGCAGAAACGGGGAAACAGTTCTGTTTTTCGAATGATGGGTTTAATTTTGTCACAGTTACGGCCCTCGAATATATCACAGTATCGACCTCCAGCTACTGAATCTTAAAGGTTTCAGTTAGAAATGAAATATAGCAAACCCACCTTGCTCTTAACTGCATGAAGAGAGGAAATTCCTGCTGGTCAATTTTTTGCAGTGGTACAGACTCGGAAGTTTGACATTCTGAACACACATCCTGACATATCATTTTTTGTGTGCGTAGTGAACATTGTCAGGGCAGCTGCTTCTGTGATCCCAAAGGCACCTGTTACACAGAGGTGCAGGCAGTGTCTGCCATGTTGTTTCATTGGCTTTACTCCCTCATTGATTAGATTTGAGCAGTGCTGGTGACACTCATGTTGCTGAACTGGTGTGAAGATGGGCGGAGGCAGCATAAAGCAGTCAATCAAATCCGCTTAATTTCCTCATAAAAATACAAGGAAAACTGGCTTGTGGGTGACAGGATAAGGTGAGAAAGTACAGCATTAAACCAATGTTTTACATTAATAGAATTGTAAAAGTTATATCACACTCAAATGAAAGAAAAATGATACTTAAACCACACATTAATTTTTTCTCTCTCACAATTTCTTGCAGCTTCTCCACCTCTGATCGCCGTCTTACTTCCTCCCTTCCAGCCCCCTCCACTAGCACCCCACGCACAGGTCCCATTCCTTACCATCTCTCACAACTGCTACACGTACTACTCCATCATTTTGAAAATTCAGATACACCAATAATAACATTTTTAGTTAACTCCTTAAAATTAATGAAAGTATATTTCTCCCATAAAAGAAATTTTATCTAAATGAGCGAAACCATTAATAAAATATGTTAAAACACACACACGCACACACACACGGAGGGTAATTTCTTACAGACTCAGCATGTTTTAAAAGGCAGGATACTTTATTGGTGTGAATGGATGGCACTTTAACCAGTGATGTTTTCCATGTGTATTGGTGTAAATGGATGGCACTTTAACCAGTGATGTTTTCCATGTGTATTGATGTAAATGGATGGCACTTTAACCAGTGATGTTTTCCATGTGTATTGATGTAAATGGATGGCACTTTAACCAGTGATGTTTTCCATGTGTATTGGTGTGAATGGATGGCACTTAACCCTTTGAGCCCTGAGTTCCTGAGCAATTTTAACCCTTCTGCCTGAGCTCCTGAGCCAAAATTTGCAAATAATTGGTATTAAACCCTTTGAGCCCTGACCACTGCTTTACCGGTGGCAGAGAAAAATGACATAATGCCTGGCCACCGGTTGAGCGGTGCGTAAACACTTGAAGCGTGCAGAGTCTCAACCTGGCCTGTCAGGGCAGAAATCAGGGACAAAACGTGCGAGAAAACAACTGTACACAACGCAGCAAGTAATTGATATGCTTGATGATTTATCAGAAGTAGAGTATGACAGTGATTACTCAGATAGTGAGGTGGAATTCGAATCGGATGATTTTGCTACAGATAGTGATGTTGAAAATGAATCTGAGCATGCAGAATCAGTATCAAAGGAGGTGTGTCAGGTTGAGACTCTGCATGCTTCATGTTAGAAATCGATCTTTTTTTATCCAAAGCACATGCACAAAACACAGTGAGGAGGCGTGGCAATGTTGGTACTGCGTTCGCTGACGTCGGAATATTACGGTTTTTCTGATTGGCTCTTCAGTATAAGTCAACCAATAGCAAAACACGACACAAGTGTTTACACACCGCTCAACCGGTGGCCAGGCATTATGCCACCCCTCCCCACCACTGGTAATGCGGTGGTCAGGGCTCAAAGGGTTAACCAGTGATGTTTTCCATGTGTATTGGTGTGAATGGATGGCACTTTAACCAGTGATATTTTCCATGTGTATTGGTGTGAATGGATGGCACTTTAATCAGTGATGTTTTCCATGTGTATTGGTGTAAATGGATGGCACTTTAACCAGTGATGTTTTCCATGTGTATTGGTGTAAATGGATGGCACTTTAACCAGTGATGTTTTCTGTTTGATTTGGTGTGGATGGATGGCACTTTAACCAGTGATGTTTTCTGTTGGATTTGGTGTGGATGGATGGCACTTTAACCAGTGATGTTTTCTGTTGGATTTGGTGTGGATGGATGGCACTTTAACCAGTGATGGTTTCTGTTTGATTTGGTGTGGATGGATGGCACTTTAACCAGTGATGTTTTCTGTTTGATTTGGTGTGGATGGATGGCACTTTAACCAGTGATGTTTTCTGTTTGATTTGGTGTGGATGGATGGCACTTTAACCAGTGATGTTTTCTGTTGGATTTGGTGTGGATGGATGGCACTTTAACCAGTGATGGTTTCTGTTTGATTTGGTGTGGATGGATGGCACTTTAACCAGTGATGGTTTCTGTGTGTATTGGTGTAAATGGATGGATGGCACTTTAACCAGTGATGTTTTCTGTGTGCTTCCAGTGGAAGTTCAGACAGAGATTGAGCGCATCTTTGAGCTGGCAAGGACCCTGCAGTTGGTGGTCCTGGACTGTGACACCATCAACCATCCTTCACAGCTGGCCAAGACCTCACTGGCTCCCATCGTGGTCTACGTGAAAATCTCCTCTCCTAAGGTGCACCATCAAATCTTGTTTACTCTATTTCCAGGGGGTGGTGACAGTGTAATCTGGCTTCTCTCAGTGTTACTGTTAGGAATTATGTGGCCCTGTGCGTTTGGAATGAAAATTGCATTTTTTAGTGTAAACAAAGTGAGTCGGTGTAATAACTATGATTCTGTCCATTATAATTGTGTGTATGTCTGTGTTGGTGTACCATACCTTTCGGCCAAGATGCCACCACAGTGCATGAGGAGCTCCCCTTGAATTTAAAGAAAAATGTTATTTTGAACTTGCACACAGCGACACATCCAGTTAGTTGCATCTGCCATAAAGTCCCCCATTATGGCTCTGCTGACAGCAGATGTTATTTTCTGAGTACTGATGTCATCTTTGGAAAACTGGATTAGAACCTGACTTTGTGTGCAAGTGAATTCCTTGTGAACGTGCACCTTCAATTATATTGACTTTGTTCTTTAACTGAATACTTGAGTGATTGTTGTGTGTATGTGTAGATGTTGTTTATCAAGTGTTGTGATGTCAGTGGTGTTGATGTGGTGTGTTGGTGTGTGCCAGGTGTTGCAGCGACTGATCAAGTCGAGAGGCAAGTCACAGAGTCGCAACATGAACGTTCAGCTGGTAGCTGCAGACAAGCTGTCGCAGTGTGCTCCAGTAAGTGATGCATGTAAACACCTAGTTTGCTGCTTTCGGCTTGGGACATTGTTTCTTTTCCAAAGTATTCTTTTCATGGCTGCCTCTCTCTGTTTTTTTTCTACTTTCTCTTTACTTTTCCATGAAATAGTATATTTAGGATTGAAAAAAATTGCTCACAGAGCTTATGTTTTCTTGTCGAAATGTTTTATCTGCTGAATCTTCTGTTCATACAAGCGATGTTCATTAAAGATTTCCCCTGACCCACTTTCCATGAACTGAGAGGAACGAAACTTGGCACAGTTCTCAGGCTTTCTTTACATAGAACTTTATAACCAAGGGTGACACACTTCTCCCATTGCTTTATGCAACTGTGAAGACCTTGCTTGTAAAAATCTGCAGGTTGCACCAGAAAACACGACTTGACCTTGGAAATAAGCGTTTCATTGTCTGGGAAGTGCTTGCCATTCAATAATGGCTTCATGGTTGGAAAGAGGTCAAAGTCAGATGGTGTGAGGTCAGGAGAGCAAAGTGGGTGGGCAAGGATTTCATAGCCACATGACTGCTTCCATTTGGGCAACATGCAAGTTGTGGTCAGGGACGCTGTCTTGCAGAGGCAGACACCATTGGTCAAAATGCCACTCCTCTCGGCAATTTCTGCAGCAATTAAGTGTAGCATGTCCCAGTAATTGTGGTACCCTTTGCCAGGAAATCCATAATCACTACTCTGCACCAGTCATAACTGAACATGCCCTTGCCCGCTGAGGGTTAGACACGTGCCTTCTTCAGAGGTGATAAGTCAAAATGCTTCCATTGCTTTGACTGGGCTTTAGTCTGTGGATCATAGTGATGGACCCATGTTTTGTCCTGCATGATTCGTCTGTTGAAGAAGTCCTGGCTTTCTTGGCACATGGCCAGAAGAGCCTGGAAGCACATGACTTGTTCCTGCTTCTGGAAAGGTGTGAGCAACCAGGGAATCCATCGTGCAGACAACTTCCACACGTGCAAATGGTCATGGATGATTATTTTTTTTACACAGACCCCACACTGATCTTGACATCTTGGGCTAGTTGGTGAACAGTTACGTGGCAATCCTCCAAATAGTGGCCTCTACTTGCCGGATTTTGTCTTCATCAGTGGCAGACTGTGGTCACCCGGGGCCGTTTCTAACAATGTCGGACCATACTTGAACTGACAATGCCAGTGCTTGACCACGTATTATGATGGGGCATCCTCCCCATAAGTAATTTCATTTCATTGAATGTCTCCCTGGGTGTGCGGCCTCTCAAGTTCAGAAACTTGCATTCAAGTGGCTCCTTTGTCACACCTTACGCCGCCATAGCACCTGTAAAAGAGAAACTGTTACAAATTCAGAGATGCAAATTACCACGTAAACCATAGAGATACGTATTATTATAAATGTGCAGTTTCAGCCTCCTACAATAACCTGGAGTAAGTCAGGGCAAATCATTGATGAACATCCCTGGAAAGTCATAGTTTTGAAATGAAGTTAAATAAAGGAGGTTGTCAGTATAGTTAACTGAAATATTTTGTTGACATAATTAACTTTGGTATCTTGTTAGTTTTGTTTAGTTTCTTGTTTGTGCTGTTTACTTTGGTTTCATCAGTGGAACTGACACAGGAGCAGAGTGGTTCAGTGGTGGGCAGGGAGTGTGAGGGTTGTGTGGTGTGGTGACGGAGGGGTGTGTGTTGCAGGAGATGTTTGACGTCATCCTGGATGAGAACCAGCTGGACGATGCCTGTGAGCACCTGGCGGAGTTCCTGGAGGCCTACTGGCGGGCAGCCCATCCCCCCTCCATGACCCAGCCCTCTCCCCACACTGTGGACGGCAACCTGGCATCCCCCTCCAGTCCTGACCCCCTGTCCCGCCACAACACCATCCCCACCCACCCACACAGCTTCGAGCACCACCCCCATTCCCCGCCCGATCAACTCAGCCCCCAAGGTTCGGATATCGAGAGGGACTCGAATCATCGTCGTACCTACCATGGTGGCAATGCAGCTGATTATAACACTTACTCTCGTGAGCGTGATGGAAGAGAGGGGCATTCCCATGACCGGCAAGGCCGGGATCATGAACATTTAGACTCTCGGGACAAGCACGGTTTTAAGTATCCACCTAGACGCCAGGGGAGTATAGACATCTAGCAGACTGATGCAAGCTAAGAGAGAGCATGTGCATTTTCATACCAGTTTGGTGTTCTGTAACACCCTAAGCTTTTCCACCACCTTCACCACCTCCATCTCCCTTCTCAGTGGGCCTTGCTGAGTCAGTCCCATGGAATCAGGTGACCTAGAATGGCCTTGCCCCTTCCTCCATGACCTCCCTGTAGAGTCCCGGTAAGGGTCACCTCCTGATTTAAAATCGGGACGAGAGCAGCTGACCTACCTTGATGGTGGTCACCAGCGGGCAGTCCTAGCAGCCCTGGCTTGGGGCCAAGTGTCAGGGTCAGAACAATGAGGTCAGAGGCTGTGTGATACAGTGTGGTGGCTATGGTCTTTCCTTCACCATCTCCAGGAGGATCAGTGCAGGGCCCTGTCCTGTTGCCAGTGGAAAGCTGGGAGGAGAGCCAGGTGGACATGTGCTGCCATGACAACCTCCACCTGCTGTCCTGTGATTTGCTCAATTCTGGCCCCCTGTTGTCAGCCCCACTTCCCATCAGACACAGCCAGTAGTTGTCAGAAAAAAGATCAGTGCCGTTCCTTGTCCTGTCTGACAACCTTAGCAGCATAGTGCTCCGCAGAGGAGGTTGTCCAGTGAATCTGACGTTACTGAAAAAAAGTGTTAACACCAACCTCTAGTCACACACATGTCGGCAGCGTTTCTCACTTGTATACATCTGCTGTTGTGAGGCCAGGATCAGAGTTAGTCTGGAGGGAAGCTTTCTTTATGTGAGGAGACTGAACAGGTGCAGAGAGTGAGCTGAATACATGTGAAACAGAGCGAAGAGGGTGGGTTTCTCACATAACAGGGGAGACCAGCTCAGCTGGAGGTCTTCATTGACCTCTGCACTCCTTGTCCATGTGTGTGGTGTGAATGAGAGAGTGGTTGTGATGACAGCGGCAGAGTTTAAAGTTGCTTGACAGAGAGGATGTTTTGTTGCAAGTGAAAATGCAGGTTTTGTATTTTTTCCCTTTGTCTTGGTGTGTGCTTCATCACTGCTCTGAGTTAATGCTTCAATGTGTTGATGACTGAGTCTTGTCCACACGTGAAACCAGTGCCCATGCATTTGCAACACCTTGTGTCAAGTGCTCTGCCGGTTGTTTTCATTTTGATTGAGCTTCTTCACATTTCTTTTGTAACATTTTGTCATTTGTTATTTTTGAAAACCATTTGATGGAGCGTTTTGTTGAAGTATACTTTTATCTCTCTTGGCCAATGCAGGCATTGACAGGAGAAGGGTTTTTACCAAAGAGTTCAGTGGAAACGTCACTTTCTGCTGCTTGCGGTGTTGAACTTGTCTTCAAAACATGGTAACTTCAGTCCTTCTGATTTCAGCTGTTTGTATGCTGGTGGCTGTTGTGCCAACTTGTTTGGATTTTATTTATTTAGTTTGGTTTGTTGGTTGGTTTGTGAGTTTTCCCGGTTTTGTCAGCACAGTATTGTCAAACAGCTGATCAGAACATTAATCATCAGTTTTCCAATTCTGTTCGTTTTTTCAGATTAGAATCTTTGTTTTCCCCCATTTTTGAAGGTCAGTTCAATGTGAGTTGTTTTGAGAGAGTGATGCTGTGTTGTCCCTCTCACTGGTACTGTTGTTGTGTTTCCAGTAGACACGCCCACATCCATGCAGTCACAAATTTACAGCCTTCATGGGTGCCTTTCCAACCAGGTTGTTTCCCACATGTACAGCCCCATCATCAGCTGCTGCTGCTGCCTTCCCCTGACTGCCAGTCCCCCTGGAGTGTAGCCGTGCACACCTTGTGTTGACTGACCGCCCCTCTGGCACCGACACCACACAATGATACACTCACATCACATGCTGTTGAAGGGTTTAAATTTGTGATTGAATGAACAAAGTCTTTTCTCCTTGTCAGACAAATGATTCATTTGCTAAAGATCTGAAAGGTGAAGTGTAGTGTTAGTCAAAGGTTGTATGTGTTTGACTTCCTGTATGGTATTTATTTCAATTTTGGATGTAAGCTTCCTCACTCTCTCTCCATTTCCTTCTTGGTTTAACTGTAGCTGTCATTCTTGAACACCGTCTTGCATTTTTTAAAGTAATCCAATAACAAAGCAGTTGCTCCATGTACAGTTTTACAAAGGAGATAAATTTTTCATTACATTAGTTGTGGTCAAGAATCTTGAACCTTTAAATTCCATGAAGCAGTTTATGCTTTAAAAAGTGTCCAGTTACACTCAGTGTTCATTACAATCATTTTCTTAACACAAACTATTGCCCTTTTCTCTGGTGTGATCAATGCTGTCCACAAGGACTGATACTCTGGACAGAAACTGACTCATGTCTTCGGCTGTTCCTGTCTTCATTCCACTCTTTTGCTGCCACCTTCTACCATTGAAACTTTTTACCCACTCCTGATTTTAAACAAAAAGGAAGAAGGGATTTGAATGAAACTGGAGTTTTGTGTGTATTGTATCCAGTGCATGTTGGATGGTATGTTTGCATGATATTGTCTGTTGTTTGCTCCCACCTTCCCTGATGCATGCTACAGGATGGTTCATAAAAGGGGCAAAAGTGTCAGTGTCCTTTGTTGAATCTTGTGGTGAATGTCTCTGTATTCTCTTCTTCATGCCTGTCTGAGTGCTCTCACTCCTTTGTCCTTTCTTCATATTATCTTTTGTTTCAGTTCTGTTTGTTTCTTTATTTAAAAGGCTCTTTTTCTCCAGCTTGTGATTGTAAGATGAAAGGACTGTTTTGTACCATGTCTTTCAATTTTGGTCAATAATAACACACCACTTGGACCGCTGTGAGTGTGGTTCCCCCACCCTGCCAGCTTGTGGCTGCTTTTCAGTGTGGGCGTTGTGGTAGTCGATGGAATAATGACCATATTAGGTTGGACAGTGCAGCACTTCTCTTACTGGTGTTGGCATTCAAACAAATATGAATTTACAGGACTATTTCTGGGAAGAAATCTAACCCTATGTGTGGCCTTCAGTGATAAGCTTTAAAACTGAAAACAATGTATCAAGGACACTGTCAGACCTATTATGATTTTGAAACATTCAAGTTGAAACTTGAAATAGAAAGTACAAGGGATACAAATTGCTTACCGCCTCAGTCTCTCCTTAGCATTCACCAAGCCACTCACCTCAACACACACACTGCACATGTACATGCATGCATACCCACTCTACACACACATGCGCACACACTCTGTCCATGTATGTGATCACTGATTTTTCAGTCTGACACATAGAGCCAACACATGCTTTTATATCTGAACAGTTTAAGGAGGGAGTATGTGCCTGTGATAAGTTGCTGTTGCTGATTATTGAAGAAAGAGTAGACCTTTTTTTTGACAACCCATTTTTGAAACATATGTAAAGATGGTTAAGGTAAAAGTCCCGTAGCCTTTACAGTCATAGGGGTAGTGAATTTGTACTCACTGTGTCTATGATTGTCATGGCTTGTCACTTTAACTCTCTCCAGACGATGGGCCCCAATCAAGGCCCTATTGTTTACAACTGTTTCAGACGAAGGAGCCTGATCAGGGCTTTATAAAGTTTTGAATTTTGGAGTAGTTGCATAATGATGTCATATGCTAAGAATATCTTAACTAACCTTTCCACTTTCCACTGTGACCAATAAATGCAAAGTGTGTTGCTGTGCTTGCGCGCAGGAGAGTAATTTTTTGGTGACTGGTTCACATGAACAGTGTGTCAATAGTGGCATCTAACCCAGTTTCTTCTCAGTTACAAGGCAGACAACAGAATTAGATGAACAGGCCCTATAATTTCTTCTCAGTTACAAGGCAGACAACAGAATTAGATGAACAGGCCCTATAATTTCTTCTCAGTTACAAGGCAGACAACAGAATTAGATGAACAGGCCCTATAATTTCTTCTCAGTTACAAGGCAGACAACAGAATTAGATGAACAGGCCCTATAGGAGCTATGTAGTGCTCTGAGTTCAAATCTGTTTCAAACTCTTTTTGTGCTTTCCTGGATTCGTTTACAAGTCATCAGTCTGCAAATTTCGAATAAAATTTATGGATACTTTCATCATCTTACTTGAAGACAGCTTAAGAAGGGAGGGGATTTTATATTTTGTCCCCAACTAACTCATCATGTTACTGATCAGTCTGGAAACTTTAAGTTTATAACTTCCGACATTTGTTTTTTGGTGATTTTATTTCTTACCCATAAAAATATTGTGCGGTCTGTGGGTGAAGTCAGGGGAGATAACTGACAGTAATGAGTAAGTGAGCAGTTGATAATTGAGACCAATATTGTGTTCTTTAGAAATGATTGCGTAAAGGAGGGAAAAGCTTAAAATCACTAATTTGATATAATAAAAATTCAGTTTATGATTAGAGAACTGAAAAAAAATCCTTTGTGTTCAGCTTGAGAAGCATATGTTGATTCTATCTTGATGGTATCGCCATGCTGTTGTACAGAGCTGAACAGAAGACAAGTTTTTAACAAGTAATGTTTCCTAGTCACAGTTCAAGACTGAAACGACTGTTGTGACCAAAGTTGGGAATGAAGTAATGAAGGAGTCTGTCACATACCACACTGAACAGGGAATGTAACAGAGTGCTGGTCATTACAGTCTTTAATTTAGTATGGACAACATGTCTTGTTTTAAACTACTAACAAAATTCATACAGTCTGTCACAATATGAGCTTGGACTTCTTTTTGCACTTCTTTTGATATATGAATATTCAGCACACACTGCACACATTTTTAATCATACATTATTTTCCTTTTGCAAACTTTCTTGGTGCCACACTTGTATAATTATTTTTGGTTCAGTGCAATGCATTTTGCCTGCATTTTGGATATATAGCCAATTATGTAAATATATCAATATTTATATCCCAAACTTTTCAAGCTTTATTAATATTCAGTGTCCTTAAGATTATGTTGAAACTTGAAGATCATGTGTGTTAGTGATACATTTTGGGCTGTGTGCAATTTTGAACTACTGTCTAATGTCGGACAGTTATTATTTCAGAGTCTGAAAGCTGTGTTCAGGTTATTTAACTGGTGGTAACCACTGCCCATATTCTGAATCAGTTGCTTTTAGTTTTCATCAACTCAAATTGCACATTATCTATTATCACAAGTAGTGGAATGTGTCAGCAATATAGTTTTTGGTATATTTATTTTGGATATTTATGGTTTGACAAATGAGAGACTCACAGCATGTTTTTATTGACATGTGTACAGTTTGAGTTGAGTTGTGTGGGTCATTGAGCTGAAAATGCTCAAAGTGAAGGGATGAATCATTTAGAAGGAACTGGACAGGTATCACCAGCACACTGATGATTGTATTTTGCATTTTATGTTACACAACATGAGTCCTGGTACAGGATTTATACCACAGTATCTAAAGACTGAGGCTGCGAATTCAGAACTGGATAGGAGAGACTTCGTAAATAGTTTGTGTTCCAGAAAGGGGGGAGGTGAAAAAGGAGGTTAGTGTGTGTAAAATGTGAATTTTACTCTGTGTTACCAAGACTGGAATAAAAGGGGGCTCTGTGTTATTTTTTGATGTGTCTCTACCTCCATTTGTACATGACATACTCAGCGAAGATGTGATCACTTCTTCTTCAACCCCCCCCAACCCCTCCATCCCCACCCCATCATTTTTCCTTTCCTTATTTTTTTCCCCTCAGTAGGCATTTGAATAAAAGTGAAGATTCCTACTGATTTTTTAGGCTTTTGAAGAAAGAAAGTTCCCAGAAGAAGAAGAAATAGATGTTTTGTGGCCGGTGTCAAGTTCAGTCGCAGTGTTCCCCTTCCTATCCCTGTACCACTCATTTTGATTCTTGTTCATTTGTTGAGAGACTCGGTCAGTGTTGTTGGCGCTAACCTTTTGTTTGCACCATCAGTTTGCATTGTAGGAGCATGCAGCCTGCCTTGTAACATTCTGTTGACACTCCCTTCCCTGTTTTGTTTTTATTTGTTCTCCTCCATTCCCCGTCTGGGCTGGTTTGGCCTGGGCTGTGATGACTTCAGTTGTGTTGTTTTACATGTGAACATTACAAAGGGAGGGTTCTTGATTTTCACCACCTCTTCTTCAAGTTGTTGGATTTGTAAATAAAAGTTTTTATCTCCTACCGTGTCTTATGTATGTTTTATGTGTGGGTTACACTGTGTTGTTGGTGATGTATGGATGTGTCCCTTGTGAGGGGATGTATGGATGTGGCCTTGTGGATGTGGCATTATGAGGGGATGTATGGATGTGGCCTTGTGAGGGGATGTGTGGATGTGGCATTATGAAGGGATGTGTGGATGTGGCCTTGTGGAGGGATGTATGGACACGGCCTTGTGGAGGGATGTATGGACACGACCTTGTGGAGGGATGTGTGGATGTGGCCTTGTGGAGGGATGTATGGACACGGCCTTGTGGAGGGATGTATGGACACGGCCTTGTGGAGGGATGTATGGACACGGCCTTGTGGAGGGATGTATGGATGCGGCCTTGTGGAGGGATGTATGGATGTGGCCTTGTGAGGGGATGTGTGGATGTGGCCTTGTGGAGGAATGTATGGACACGGCCTTGTGCAGGGATGTATGGATGCGGCCTTGTGGAGGGATGTATGGACACGGCCTTGTGGAGGGATGTATGGACACGGCCTTGTGGAGGAATGTATGGATGTGGCATTTTGGAGGGATGTGTGGATGTGGCCTTGTGGAGGAATGTATGGATGTGGCATTTTGGAGGGATGTATGGATGCGGCCTTGTGAGGAGATGTGTGGATGTGGCCTTGTGGAGGGATGTATGGATGCGGCCTTGTGGAGGGATGTATGGATGCGGCATTGTTGATGTATGGATGTGGCCTTGTGGAGGGATGTATGGATGCGGCATTGTTGATGTATGGATGTGGCCTTGTGGAGGGATGTAATGATGTATGCATTGTTGATGTATGGATGTGGCCTTGTGGAGGGATGTATGGATGCGGCATTGTTGATGTATGGATGTGGCCTTGTGGAGGGATGTAATGATGTATTTGGATGTTGGATTGCGGGTGGATGTGGCCTGTGGATGGATGTATGGTTGTGGCATTGTTGATGTATGGATGTGGCCTTGTAGAGGGATGTATGTATGTGGCCTTGTGGAGGGATGTATGGTTGTGGCATTGTTGATGTATGTATGTGGCCTTGTTGATTATGTGGCCTTGTTGAGGGATGTATGGATGTGGCATTGTTGATGTATGTATGTGGCCTTGTGGAGTGATGTATGGATGTGGCCTTGTTGAGGGATGTATGGATGTGGCATTGTTGATGTATGTATGTGGCCTTGTGGAGTGATGTATGGATATGGCTTGTGGAATGATGTATGGATGTGACATTGTTGATGTATGGATGTAGCCTTGTGGAGGGATGTATGGATGTGGCTTGTGGAGTGATGTATGGATGTGGCCTTGTGGAGGGATGTGTGGATGTGGTCTTGTGGAGGGATGTATGGATATGGCTTGTGGAGGGATGTATGGATATGGCTTGTGGAGTGATGTATGGATGTGGCATTGTTGATGTATGGATGTGGCCTTGTGGAGGGATGTGTGGATGTGGCCTTGTGGAGGGATGTATGGATATGGTTTGTGGAGGGATGTATGTCTGTGGTTTGTGGAGGGATATGTGGCTGAAATGAATCGGCACAGTACGAAGAATGGGGGTGATCATGAGTGTGCACAAATGACATGCACTCTGTAGGCTTACAATCCAGTCACTAATGTTTTTGTTTTTCCAGTTTCAATTTTCATTAGACGTTAAATTTATTAGCACGAAAAAACTTCACTGGCATTCTGCTACATGAGTACTTGTGTGCCTCAGTGACATTATAAATTTGTCACTTTTTGATACTCTTCAGACACATAAGAGGAGGAAGCAGAGATATCCATAACAAAATTCAGTTTATAAATTGAAGGACAAACTTCTCCCCTGTTGTGAGCCACCCTGCAACATGTGGCAGGAAAGTGGGTGCCAGTAACTGTGTATACCGACAAATATGAGCACTGGATACACAACACACTTAACTGTTTTAATCAGTCCCTTTTCTCTCGGATACTGTACTCAATAAACTGTTTCAATCAGTCTGTTGGATATAATATAGTACACATTAAAATGTTTCAATTCATCCCTTTTGTCTTGGATGATAACACACTAAACTCCCATTTCAACCAAATCCTCGTCTGTTTCAAAGAACAAAATGGAAACTTTCTGCAAAAAATCTGCCACAAGCAGGAGGCAGAAATTTGGGGAAAGAGAATCCAGACAAGCAATAGCTGGAGACATCCGGCAGTCAGTCACAAGTATGACACTTTGACTTACATCTGCGGAGAATGGCTGGTGAAGTTCATGAACACGAAAATATAGGTGTAAGTATTTGAGTGTAATGAAGGGGCAGTGACGATGCCACTTACAAACGATAATACGCGCATGCACTTATTCATGCATGGGAGAGAGAAATCAGAGGAGGTAAGCCAAACAATAAGAAGAAGAAAAGATTTACTCAGTTCTATCATTTTTTGAACTCGCAGAAGGCAGATTGACCCAGGAAGATCCAATTCAGAACTGGAGATGTCAGGAGAAAACTAAGGAGAAGATGGATGTTGCAGAACCAAACAGCCTTTAGGAAGTCTTTAATGCAAACACATGCCTTCTCCAGTCCAAACCCGCATTACTGAATTTTGTTTGGACATGCTCAATGTGGAGTCTAACGATAAGTCCATGCTTGTCGTGTCGATCTGTGAACTTCTACACACTGAAAAAGCTAGACAGACAGTTATACTGGGGTCACGTCGACACCCATCTCAGGTGATTTGTCTGACGAGGATAACAATGCCGGGACTGAAAGTATCTCAGTACCACGAGACTGAAGTATCTCAGTACCACTAGACTGACATTATCAGAACGTCAACATCCTATGTTTGAGACTTAAGTAGATTTTCCATCCAAGTTGCCGGTCAATACAGACAAGCGTTTGATTAAAGGGAACAAACTGCATATGTTCAGAGGCCGCGTGTGCCAAATACAGCGATACGTTCCCTTGGAGATTAAGCCGACCACAACAACGAAACATCCATAACGTCGAAGAATAATCTTTCTCTCTCGGTCACTATTTTACCGCTTGCACTGGCCGAGTTCACAATCAGAAGGCTGCAGAGTTCAAATCCCGGGCACCCAAACTGAAGAACTGGCATTCTCACTTCCCATCTTGATATACGGCGGTTTAGGTGTGGTGTTGAGCAGCCTCGGTTCTTCCTCTGCCGCTCACCAGGGTTGTTTCCCCCGTCGACAGTTCTCACTATTGTGTAATAAGTACCATCACTCCCCAACCTAGCCAGAGAACACCTGTAGTGAACTTGAAAGACAAAATGCCAACACTGATTTCATCTTTAGTACTCAACAATCTGCAAATTTCGTTGACCATGCCAACACCCTCACCACAAAAGGGCATGCAAAACGGTACGGTGTTGTTGTTTTTTCTGCAACTGCTGCTGCTGATGTAGTACTACTATTACTACTACTACTAGGCTTATTTGACGTGTGTGTGTGTGTGTGTGTGTGTGTGTGTGTGTGAGAGAGAGAGAGAGAGAGAGAAGTGTGTGTGTGGGAAATGCATTTTCCTCTTTTTTCTCACAGAATATATATAGCGACTGTTGGCGGAAGAATGTCCCAGATCTTGCAAAAAGCAGGAATAATTGGTTAAAAAGAAGTTAAAAAAATATTTAAAAAAAATAATAAAAAAAGAGGAAGAAGAGGAGGAAGCTGATTTCACACACCCAAAAAGTGAACATGTTTAAACCGGCAGCCATTATTTAAGCTAATGTTGACTGCCCAGACTGTTTGTGTCTTTTTCTTGTGTTGAATTTGCTGTTGTTGTCGGGGTTAGCTCACAGGTTTGGTTTGATTCTCAATCAAGCACACATCTGTGCACTCAACCAATCACTGAACATTCATTCCTCTTTTACATAATCGAGGGCACAGTATACACTTTATACACTGATTCTCTAGAAATAATTATTGATCCATGCACATCAAATCAAATCCTTCACACAACATGAAATTACTGTGACGATATATTATCCAAACTCGCATCATAATTCCGGGACATTCTACTCTCTTGCCTGGCCAGGTTTCCACTCGCACATTCACAGCAGTGTTCTGCCACAACAGTCACTCTTGACAACTGTAGCTGGGTCCAAGATTCGGGATGTTTTCAAGTGTCCTTTTCTCACAGGTGTAGAGCCTCACACCTGGTCAGATTTCTGGATGTTCTGCCTTCTGGTGTCGACAGGATGAAGAGTGTTCTTGTAGACGTTCTTCAGGGACCTCTGTTCCGCTGTCTTCTCTTCTTCACGCCTCAGTCTCTCTCTCCTTCCCTCCGTCACCTCACGCCACGACATCTGTCTCCACCTTCGCTCTCAAAAGTCTCTCTCACAAGCCTCTCGCAACATATCCATTTTGCAACGCAAAAATGTCACAAAACGTTTGCACATCAACTCACTATAAACTTTATATGCACTTATACCTCGTGTTTACGCCTGACAACAGCATCAAAACTTTATATTCAAATATTATTTAATGTGCATAGTCAACTCCACAAATTAAACATGCTGCCCGAGGCGTTACCTAGAAGACGGACCTTAGAGCCTCCCCTTCCTCTTGGCCCGGCGGGCTGATCGACCATTTCCACGACTGGAGGAGTCCACCTATCTTGCCCTCTTTGGCGCCGGTTCGAATGCTCGGTAAAGTGTGCACACATTTCTGTTATCTATTCACCTTAGTCTAGCCTGCTCCTACCAAGGTTCAAAACTAGCCTAAAGCTTATTCAACAGTTTTCTGCTCCCTTCACACTGACGTATTTCAAAATAAAGTTTCGTTGAATTATTGATGCATTGATCAGTTTCGTGCAACAACCCAGGAACAGTTACTCGGTGTGAACTCGTGGACACATCAAGATAGCTGTTGTCTCCCTTCCCTTTTAAACTTAACTCGCGTGTGAACAGGGCTGGATGTACGGCGCCGTAACTGTTGTCATCTGCACGAAGGCGGACATAACAACATGAAGACTGTTGACATGTTTGAGGAATGGACAGGCCATGGTATAGAGTTGTGTGCTATGGTGTGTAACTAGTCTGTTGCTGCACTGTGCCGTGAAGTAGCGCTTTTAATTACACTGCATATCAGTACTAATTTGTTATTGTGCGATATTACACTGACGTACGGAATGTGGCACTTGACGGGAAAGGAGAGAGATGCATGCATGTCATTGTATTGTATTGTATTGTATTGTAGTGTAGTGTAGTGTATTGTAGTGTAGTATAGTGTAGTGCAGTGTAGTGTAGTGTAGTGCAGTGAATTTTGTTCTGTGCAGTGTTGTGCTGTGCTGTTCTTCACCAGCTGGGCTGCAGCATCATCGTTGTTCCACGAGGTGACTGCTACCTGCATGATCGTTTTTTGCACCACACCATTTCAGACAACCATACTCCGTTTTCGGGTGTGTGCATATGGAGCACAGCTTGACGCAGTGTAGGGTCAACAGTGTTGTCCAGTGTAGAGTATGCACGATGCTGTGCACTTCAGCGTTGTGTAGTGTTTAGTGCATGCAGTTTATCGCAATGTTGTGCATGCCGGACGGAGGTAGTTTAGTTCCGGGGCAGTGCGGTGCAGCTGAGCATTGTGTGTGGCAGTACAATGCACTGTGGACACCATCATGGCGGAGCAGTGGAGAGAAGCGTGGTGTGTGGCAGTACAATGCACTGTGGACACCATCAGGGCGGAGCAGTGGAGAGAACGTGGTGTGTGGCAGTACAATGCACTGTGGACACCATCAGGGCGGAGCAGTGGAGAGAACGTGGTGTGTGGCAGTACAATGCACTGTGGACAGCATCAGGGCGGAGCAGTGGAGAGAACGTGGTGTGTGGCAGTACAATGCACTGTGGACACCATCAGGGCGGAGCAGTGGAGAGAACGTGGTGTGTGGCAGTACAATGCACTGTGGACACCATCAGGGCGGAGCAGTGGAGAGAAGCGTGGTGTGTGGCAGTACAATGCACTGTGGACACCATCAGGGCGGAGCAGTGGAGAGAACGTGGTGTGTGGCAGTACAATGCACTGTGGACACCATCAGGGCGGAGCAGTGGAGAGAAGCGTGGTGTGTGGCAGTACAATGCACTGTGGACAGCATCAGGGCGGAGCAGTGGAGAGAAGCGTGGTGTGTGGCAGTACAATGCACTGTGGACACCATCAGGGCGGAGCAGTGGAGAGAAGCGTGGTGTGTGGCAGTACAATGCACTGTGGACACCATCAGGGCGGAGCAGTGGAGAGAACGTGGTGTGTGGCTGATGCAGGAAAGTGCTGTGCAATGTAACGGGTACAGGGCAGTGTGATGAACCTGACTGCTACTGCGTTGTGCTCTGGGCAGTAACACAGTGTGGTGCAGTGTAACTGGTGTAGGCTACTGAAGTGCATGCCTAACACACACACACACACACACACACACACACACACCCGCACGCACACAGAGTCAATAATGAAAACCGAAAAAAGCGCGGAAATCAGATATTCATCCAGGTAATGTACAACTGTTGTCGGCACCCAATACCAGTCCCAGATACAGATGACGGGTAAACTGGCTGAGTGCTTACAGTGCTGGTCCCTGAATCCCAGAGCCCTGGGCTGGAATCCAGCGCCTGGTGGGTTAAGGCTGGAGATGGGGTTTTCAACGTAAGTGCCGACCTGCTATAGTGTCTTACTCCCCTTCACGTGTACACATGTAGAAATACAGAATATATCGTAATCCACGCCAGCGGTCGACGGGGAATGGAAACACTGGCATAACACGATACGCACAGTATTATCATGAGTATTTATGACTAATCTTGAAAATAAGCCCTGGGCGCACATCCTCGAAAACTGAGAATGGCGACCAAAATTGCAGGGTAAAAATGTCATAAACGTAAAAGCCCATTTGCAGGTACGAGTGAATATGGGGGCTGCTGCCTTCAGAGGGGCTGCACTGTCAGCGCTGATTCCACACTGCACTGTGACTGACGACAATATGGCGGAGCTCAGTTAACCGCTGAATTGTCGCAGAATCGGCGTCAGTTCAGCTTATCGGCGACAAATCAGCAAGCAGTAAGAAAGATAATGCACGTGTGTGTGTGTGTGTGTGTGTGTGTGTGTGTGTGTGTGTGTACAAGAGCTTAGTGGAGTCCGCTTCTGTTCCTCTATGTCTTTGTTCCCCCAAATTTTCTTTCAGTCAGGTCTACTTCCCCCAGGTCTATATTCCCCCAAGTCTATGTTCCCCTAGATTTGTGTTCCCCCAAATCTATGTTTTCTGGTCTTCTGAATTCCGCCTCCTTCCGTTGTAAAATCGTTGAGAACTAGACTGATGTGATATAGCCATTACTGGACATTTTTTGTCCGACATCCGTCAGTGTGTTACTATGACTGATTACCATTGACACAGCAATAACAGAACGTCGACAATCAAAAAAAGGAGGAAACAGTCATCCGCCCTATTTTCGCTCCAACCTGCTTTTGTG
>NC_134893.1:60472971-60485471 GCF_041734735.1 Babylonia areolata | reverse complement strand
ACCTCATCCAGCCCCTGTCCTCCTCACCTCACCTCACCTCACCTCACCTCACCCAGCCCCTGTCCTCCTCACCTCACCTCACCTCACCTCACCCAGCCCCTGTCCTCCCTCACCTCACCTCACCTCACCCAGCCCCTGTCCTCCTCACCTCACCTCACCTCACCTCATCCAGCCCCTGTCCTCCCTCACCTCACCTCACCTCACCTCACCCAGCCCCTGTCCTCCTCACCTCACCTCACCTCACCTCACCTCACCCAGCCCCTGTCCTCCTCCCCTCACCTCACCTCACCCAGCCCCTATCCCCCCTCACCTCACCTCACCTCACCTCACCTCACCCCTTCACTGCTGAAGTGAGATCAAGGTGACGTGAGTCTGAAGTGCAGTCACTCCTTTTTGTGTGCTTTTCAATGAGGTAACTGGTCCTGGTGAACAAAACTAATGAGGTGATTGGTCCTGGTGAACAAAACTAATGAGGTAACTGGTCCTGGTGAACAAAACTAATGAGGTGACTGGTCCTGGTGAACAAAACTAATGAGGTGACTGGTCCTGGTGAACAAAACTAATGAGGTGACTGGTCCTGGTGAACAAAACTAATGAGGTAACTGGTCCTGGTGAACAAAACTAATGAGGTGATTGGTCCTGGTGAACAAAACTAATGAGGTAACTGGTCCTGGTGAACAAAACTAATGAGGTGATTGGTCCTGGTGAACAAAACTAATGAGGTGATTGGTCCTGGTGAACAAAATTAATGAGGTGATTGGTCCTGGTGAACAAAATGAGGTGATTGTTCCTGGTGAACAAAATTAATGAGGTGACTGGTCCTGGTGAACAAAATTAATGAGGTGATTGGTCCTGGTGAACAAAACTAATGAGGTGACTGGTCCTGGTGAACAAAACTATTGAGGTGATTGGTCCTGGTGAACAAAATTAATGAGGTGATTGGTCCTGGTGAACAAAATGAGGTGATTGTTCCTGGTGAACAAAATTAATGAGGTGACTGGTCCTGGTGAACAAAATTAATGAGGTGATTGGTGCTGGTGAACAAAACTAATGAGGTAACTGGTCCCGGTGAACAAGAGTAATGCAGTTCCAGGAGGAAGAAGTCCAAACACAGACTAGTGACCGACTCCCTGGCCTGTAGGCTTCTGCCTTGTCTCAGTGACGCGACAGCCCTTCACTGACGAGCAGAGCATATTTGTCATCAGCACTCAAGAGGTTAATCCACCAGCCCCCCCCCCCTCTCTTTCCGCTGTTCTGCCAAGCCAAAGCAAATCACACAGCGAGTCCGGCGCCACACGTTGGATGCCACAAGAACTGTTGACAGAGGAACAGACAGCAGCACCAACACAACAATTACCAATATTTAGGAGCAAACGCACTCACCAGCACCTCTTGCCGACGAGAAACCGTGACTTGGTATTCTTTTTAAAGAAGGACAGAAACGATACAAACACCAATTTGGAGGCGAAGCTGAGAAAAGACGGCAAACGATTTCGAAAAGGGCTTGATCAGGTTTGAAAAAAGAAACAAGAAGAAATTAAGGATTAGGAAAAAAACCAAAAAACAAACAAAAAAACCCACAAAAAACTCAGTATAAAATCAAATCGTCTCACAGGAAACACTTAAAAAAAAAAAAAGAAAAAAAGAAGAAAAAAAAGAAAGAAACACGGAAATTCTTTCCAGCCTTGGACCAGTAGCCTAGTGGTAATGCACACGTAAAAGAACCAACGGTGACAAAAGATTTGTCCCTGGCGACGCTCTCTCCAGACCGATTTTAACGCGAAGAAATCTTTTGTGACTAAAAACAACAACAACAACTACTATTACAACACAAAACAATAAAACAAAATTTTGTTTCAAATGCGCAACGACATAAAAGTAAATTAAAAGCATGTTTGACTGGTTCTACCCTCTACCAACGACAAAGAATGTTTTACCTGCACGAGCTTGGAGAGAAGAGACTGGACAGGGAAAGCAGAGGCATGGAGATGGGGGGGGGGGGGGGGGTCAGGGGGGGTTGGGGTTGGGGGCGGGGGTGGGGGTGGGGGCGAGGGACGAGGATAAAAAAAAGAGGGTATGTTGAAATTGTGGGGTGGGCGGGTGGAGAGATTCAGTTTCAGTTTCAGTAGCTCAAGGAAGCGTCACTGCGTTCGAACAAATCCATATACGCTACACCACATCTGCCAAGCATGTGCCTGACCAGCAGCGTAACCCAACGCGCTTAGTCAGGCCTTGAGAGGAGGAAGATAGAAGATGAAAGAGTGAGAGAGAGCGGAAGACAGACAGAGAGAGAAAGACAGAGGGAGAAAGAGAGAGAGAGAGAGAAAGACAGAGGGAGAAAGACAGAGGGAGAAAGACAGGGAGAAAGAGAGAGAGAGAGAAAGACAGGGAGAAAGACAGGGAGAAAGCGGGGGCGGGTGGAGGCCGGGGGCAGTGACAGGAAGAGAGACTGTATTGATCTCCAAGGGTTGTTTTGCGTGTCCGTTCATGATATGCCATGAATCGTATGTGTGTGTGTGTGTGTGTGTGTGTGTGTGTGTGTGTGTGTGTGTGTGTGCGCGCGCGCGCGCGCGCGTGCGAGTGCGTGTGTGTGTGTGTGCGTGTGTGCGTGCGAGTGCGTGTGTGTGTGTGCGTGCGTGCGTGTGTGTGTGTGTGTGTGTGTGCGTGCGAGTGCGTGTGTGTGCGTGCGTGCGTGTGTACGTGGATGCGTGCGTGCGTGTGTGTGTGTGTTTGTGTGTGTGTGAACACTGAAGACATGTTCATAAAACTGAAATAACAAGACCACAAATGCGAATAGATCTGTCTGAAGCCGGTCTTCAGTACTCTGGAGGGTCAACTTGGAACTCTTTACCAGCTACTCCGAAGCAGGTAGCAAACCACACCTCCTTCAGAAAAATGCTGTCTATTGTTACGTGTAAAATGTAGTTGAGATCCTGATATTCTGTGTGTATCCTTGCTTGTGTTTCCGCATGTCTCTATTGTGTCACTGTAGCCTCTCTCTCTCTCTCTCTCCTCCCCTCCCCCCGACTCTCCCTCACAGCCCCCGCCTTCTCTCTAGCTTTCTCTCCCTCCCCCACCTCCACTTCACAATTAGTTCTTCCTTTTGACGAATGCTTATATACTTTTCAACGGACGAGCGTAAACTCCGTTTCCCATTTTTTGTGTATCAACTGTTTTATTATTTTTCTCTTTTTATCTCCCTCACCCCTTTTTTGTTGACTAACCTGTGTCAGCAAAGTGAGTCAGTGTTATAACATGGTTTCCCCTCAGTTTCCGTGTCGTTCCATCGTGGGCCAGGGCAGCGTGTGAAAAACCGCACAGGCTTGTGTTGAACCCTCGTTAATAAAGATATGTGTCCTGTCTTGTCTTGTCTTGTCTTGTCCTCTCTGTCTCTGTCTCTCTCTTCCCCTAGTTCCCCATCTCCCTCTCTCTGTAACCATCCCTCCCTCCCCCTCTCTCCACATAACAGAACGGGAGCGGACAGACCAGCAGACAGAGAAGAGAAGGACAGACAGATGACTGACCACCCAAAACAGTCCGCCCACCCCACCCCACCAGGCTCCCCCCCCCCCTCCCCGGGGGTCACAGAACTGTCAGACCATACATCATCCTGCGCCACTGCCATCCGTCTGTGATGGACACTGGCCAGCAGTTTCCCCTACCCGCCACCCCCTCCCACACACCCTGTCCCTCCACTCCCTCCCTCTGTCTTTTCCTTCTCCAGAATGTCCTTGTGGCTATCGATTCGACCCCATCGAAGAGTGGGGTGGTGGACTGGATGGTTGATCCACCACAGTATGATGCCAGACCATCAAATGGACATTCTGCGTGCAGGCGGACGGACGGGTGAATGGACACACAGCCAGATTAGAAGAGAGACAGACAGAGAGACAGAGACAGACACAGGCAGACAGACAGACACTGAGACAAACGGGTTTCACACACAGGCTACATTCAGACAGACAGACAGACAGACAGAGACTTAGACAGAGAGACAGACAGGCGGTCGGAGACACGCACAGAATCAGAATCAGAAAGCCCCGCATAAATGTGTGTCAACAAAACAAGATCGTCTGTTTTTGAAATGGGAAGAAATTAAGTAAATTCGCACATAAACATGAGAATGTAAATGTCAACTCAGAGACACGGAGAGAGAGAGAAAGAGAGAGAGAGAGAGAGAAGGAGAGGGAGATTTTTTCAGTGTTCAGAGAGAGAGGAGGAGGGGGGGTGGGGGGGGGGGGGGGGGGGGGGGGGAGACCGAGAGCTGCACTGACATGACAGCAGGAGACGGAACCAAAAAAGACTTCACAAAGAAAAATGCAAAACAATGCAGTTGTGTTGAAGGGAACAGTTCCGGCGAAAGGGCTGACGAGACATGAAGAGGGGATGAAGGAGTGAGAAATGAAGTTTCAGTTTCAGTTTCAGTAGCTCAAGGAGGCGTCACTGCGTTCGGACAAAACCATATACGCTACACCACATCTGCCAAGCAGATGCCTGACCAGCAGCGTAACCCAACGCGCTTAGTCAGGCCTTGAGAAAAAACAAAACAAAACAAAACAAAAAACAAAAAACAAAAACCACAAAAAAACCGGGGGAATAAATAATAGATAAGCTGACATAAATAAATGAATAAATAATAATTATAATTTAGAAAAAAGTAGTAGTAATAATAATAATAATACTAATAAAATGAAATAATAAAAAATAAATAAATAAATAAATAAGACAACAATGGTGATAAATAAGCGAATAAATGTAAAACATGAAGACACACATTCACACATACACCCACACATGCGTAACAGAAATGCACCAAACATGCAGTTTCACAGATATGAAAGCACAGTCAAATACATATAAACGTACATGAGCTCCAACACACACACACACACACACACACACACACACATTACCTTGCACCTCCTCTACCCCCCTCCTCCACACACTCATTTCTAGTCTACGTATCGCAGCTTCCACGGCACACACACACACACACACACACACACACACACACACAAACACACACTCACAGAGATGAACACTTACTTGTACAAGCACACACACATACGCCCATATCTCCCACCCCAACCCCACACACATATATACAAAGATATATATATATATATATATATATATATATATATATATATATATATACGTTCCAATATCCTGTTGCTCCCACAGTGTAGGCATGCATACACTCACATACCTCATCCTCTACCCCACCTCCCCCCGCACTCCCACCTCCCCTCACACACACACACACACACACACACACACACACACGTACACAGATCTCTCCTGACACTTGTGTACACTTACACTCTCGCGCATTCACAAACGCACTCAAAAGCACAGACCCACACATACACACAAACACACACATACACACACGCACAGAGGCTGCCACTGACTGGCCGCAAGATGGATGGGAAAAGATCTCTGATGCCAAGAACGTGGCGTCTAGTGTGTTGCTCAGTCTATTGTATTTGGAAAGGCCCACAGAGACTCTGTTCCGTTTTGAAGAAATCAAGTTTGCGCAATGTTGGTTTGGAAATGATGCCGATATTTGTTTGATTTGCAAAGCATTGTGCTCTACCTTTCATGTTAGACTTGCGGCCGCTCCCTCTCTCTGCTTTTATTTCTTTGAGGCGATCGATGGTGTGATGGCCTTGTACCTGTTCTTTTTGATATTCTTTGACTTTTCTGAGGATTTCCGATTTTCCTAGATGTAGGCCGCTCGTTGGTGTTGCGTTACCAGCAAGTCTGTCAGCTCGCTCATTTCCATTAACACCTGCATGTCCCGGGCAGTATGACCATGTGAGTTTTTTAATCTGAAAGTTGCGCATTGCCTTATGCCACTCTGGGCTTCCCATTCCGTTTTCAATTTTCTGTATGAGGTTCATTGAGTCGGTTAGAATCATGGCATGTTGGTTTCCGGGCGTATGGATGGACGATAGCCACTGGAGGGCATGTGTCGCAGCTTCAACTTCCATCGTTAGGCTGGAGGTTGTGACTTTGTAGGCAGCATTCTCTTCCCAAATTGTTTTTCCATTTTGTTTCGCAGTGAATCCCCAACCAGACTGGTCTTTGGTGACTGAGCCATCTGTGCATATGATGATGTCCTCTTCTTTACTGTTTTCTTCTATGAGTAGCTTCACTTCCGCATCAGTTTTGCCCTCTGGCCATTCCCGACAATGTCTTCCTAGAGCGGGTGAAATGACTGTGTTGAATAGATGGTTGAGGTTTTCGGGGTTTTTCTCCCATTCTTTTGTTTCTTTCAGGTCTTGTAGTCGGCATACTAGCTGGATTGTGTCTTCTGCTTGCCCCATCCATGATCTTCCTCGTCCTAGACGGCTGCCTTTTGGTTCTTTGACTGCGTCATGCAGTGGGTTTTGAGGGTTTTCTAATGCTTTGAAGTGGGTCTTGACCTGTTCTAACTTGTTTCTGGCCTGCACTGAAGGAAGGTCAAGCAGGTATCGCATGGTCTCTGTGGGCGTGTCTTTTGTTGTTCCAAGGATCAGCCTCTTAGCTTCATTTTGGACTCTTTCTAATTTTAGGAGGTTGCTTTGAGACGGTGTTGTTAGCCCAAGTCCGTAGTCGATCACCCTGAGGACGAGTGATTGGTATAGCAGGAAGAGGTGGCGTTGTTCACTTCCTTTGGTTGCCATTGTTTTTTAAGACTGAAAGGCCTTTTTGCATTTCAGAACAGTATTTTCCGTATGTTTTCTGAAGGTCAGCATCCTGTCGAAGTGTATTCCTAGGAGAAATGAAGAGTCTGATGCATGTGACTGGTTTGGAGTATCAGGGCTGGTTTCAAGTACTGTGTTATGGTTTTAAGTAATATAATATTGGTCTTATTTCTGATGCGATGTGCATCATCTCTGTATCGTTATGCATGATAGCTAGACAGACTGACAGATAGGCTGACACACAGACTGACAGATAGGCTGACACACAGACTGACAGACAGACAGAGACGGAAAGAAACTAAGGAAGACAGAGAGAGAGGGGAGAGAGACAGAGACAGAGACAGAGAGAGAGAGACAGAGACAGAGAGACAGAGAGAGAGAGAGACAGAGACTGAGAGATACCAATTATTGCTATGAACAATGAGAAAATTGCTAATCAGTTAATCAACTGTCTTCATTGGGACAACAACAAATAAAAAAAACCCTGAAATAATCAAAAAGTATTCAAACATTTAGAAATTTATGATTGAAGCGAAAACGCTGTGTATTTCCGTAGCCAGCAAAGCATGAAATGCTAATGTTTAAAAGGGTTTCTGGTTTCACTTCAGTGATCAAAGTGAACAATCTTAAGTTTTTGTTGTTGTTTGTTTGTTTGTTTCAGTATCAAAATATAAGGGCAGTCGCCCACCAAGCCCCTAACCATTCTCTCCTGCTGTCTTCTCTCTCAAGTCTTTCCTTTTTTCTCCTGCATTGACAAGAGGAAAAAGAAATGATGGATATGACCTCAGGTTATTCTGTAACCCACAACACTGCCCGGGACCTTGGACACTTCCTGTGAATGTGGCGGACAGCTGTTGACGCCAGAGTCAGTCAAAACAAATGTTGAATATAAGTTTGCTTATTTCTCTAACAAAGAGTGCTTTATTGTTTAATAAAACAAACACAAATAAACTTTCTCCCTCCTCCTCTCTTCCTCCTTCTCCCCCCTCTCTCTCGTGAAAAGAACATTCATTGTCCTTCAGTCATAAGCCACACATTCACACACACAGTAAACAAAACAGAGAACACAGTGTTCTGCTATGATCAATCAGTAAGAAACGACCTCTCGTTGCACCCTGATTTGTTTGATCATCGTTACTATCATTTTAATGTTTATCAATAACGATTTCTCTGTTTCATCAAAACACTTTCCCCACTTTTCTACAATTCACAAATGACATTTCATGGCAAATTTTCCAACTGAAGACTGCTTACCACTATTGAAATTTCTTGGGATCCTATTTACTTCAAAACTAAACTGGAAGAAACACATTGATTCAATGGTGACTAAAGCAGTTAAAAGTTTAAATTTCCTAAAAATTGTGAGTCACTCTCTTTGGGGACAAGACTCCAAAATTCTTTTACATTTAGCGACATCTCTCGTAAGATCAAGATTGACCTACGGTCAAGAAATTTTCTTTTCTGGTCGCCGACGTTTCTAAAGAAGCTGCGTATAATTGACACTAAAGCTGTGAAACTGGCTTTAGGGGTACCTGTGCATACTAAGACCTCAGAAGCCTATAAGCTTGCGGGTATTCTACCACTAGATGAAATCAGAAAATTAAGTTCTGCTAAATACATTGTGAGATGTACAGCAGTGGATGATTTTGAGGAATTAAATATTAGGTCTGATATTGATTTTCCAAACAATGCACAAAATAATTCAAATCTACAAACCATTCGCACATATGTGTCAGATATTTTAAATTCTTCAGACATTGATTTGCATGATATGACACCTCGTGTTCTGGTGCCACCTGTCCCTCCCTGGGAGTTAACAAAAGCAAACGTCAACATATGTGCTTCTGACACAACAAAAGGAGAATCTCCACATATAATAGCAGCATCTGTCAGAATTGAGTTAGAAGAAAATTTTGATTATCATTTAAAAGTTTACACTGATGGCTCGGTCCTGGATGATAGCAGTGCAGGATCTGCTTTTGTCAGTCCTGACCTAAAAACAGAAAAAATCATATTATTTAGGTAAGAGACATTCAATTTTTACAGCTGAATTGGTGGCCATCCTTATGGCTTTAAATCATCTCGTTGATATACCAATCATAGTAAGTAATGTCCTATTCTGTGTTGATTCTCAGTCTCTTTTAAAAAGTTTGCTCCTTTTTGAGAATAATCAAAGAGAAGATTTATTGTTTGAAATTAAGTATTTATTGCACTCCTTATTTGTGAAGGGTACAAATGTTGATTTTTGTTGGATACCATCCCACACTGGATTCCTTTATAACGACCAAGCAGACAGGGCAGCAAAAAGGGGAGCAAAAAATCATATAGATAGTATAAAAGTATATTGCCCATTGTCATACAAGGAAATAAGCAATATACTAGAAAGAGACTTTTATAGGTGCTTGAGTTCAAGTCTAAAACCTCGTCAGTTGACTCTCTCAGACTTTGGTCCGATTCGCAGACCAATTCTGAGTTTAGCTCTCAGACTATTATCAAATTCATTACGGGCCAAGTATTGTTCTAATGTCAAGTGCATATGCTTTAGTAACCTGACAATTGAGCATGTAATTTTTGACTGTAGCTTGATGAAGCCTTGTGTACACGAAAGTGTGTCTTCACAAGTGACTGAGAACGTTGATGTTTTTGACTTTTTGCATTCATTATCAGTTGTTTCGCTTGTCAGTTTAACGACTTCTCTTTTAGGAAGTCCTTTAAGTAATTTCCTGTAATTGTGTTTATAATTTTTTTCTTTTTTTTTCAAATTTCACCCACATTTCACCCTCATTTGAACAGTTTCCCCCAACCCTCCATTCATTCACATCTCCCACCCCTTCTAACCGATAATACTCAAATGTATTCATAAATGCTTTAACAAAATGTCTTCAATCACCGATATGTGTGACGGGACATTAAACAAAAATTCCTCCTCCTCCCTCCACTATTAACAGAAACACAGTTACGTCAGTGATAATAACAATAATAATAATAATTAAAAAAAACAGCCTCAAGTACAAGTGAACTGGCAAGGCCGGAACAGACCAGTCGATACATTGCCCCATTGTGCAAGCGGCAAGCTTACCCTGACGTTTGGGGTTGGAGGTAAAGGAGGCGCCACACGACATTGATGTAGACTCTCACCAAACAATCGATAGTTTGCTCCTTTCCAATCGTTCGTTGGTGGCTTGCGAACCCCCGCCCCTCAACACCCCCCACATCTCACCCACAACCCCCCCCCCCACAGTCCCCCTCCGATCCCCCCCCCCCACCGAACCCCTCCCTCCCCCCCACCGTCCCCCATGGCTATAATCAATAGTAGCTTGTGGAGCTGACTTGCTTGTTGCAGCTAGGCAAGAGGTTGCGGAGGCTGATTAAACAAACGGAGAGAGAGAGTGTGAGAGAGAGGAGGAGAAAGTTAGAAAAGAAGAAAAGAAAGAAAACTAAACCCAAAAAATGAAAGAGTGAAAGCGGACGGGAAAGGAAGCGGAGGGTGGGGATGGCGGCGGGGCTGACAAACAATGACGCACTTCCTGTCCAGGGAGAGGGGGGGGGGCAATCCAAAAGAAAAAAGAAAGTGTATGGTGGGGGGTGAGGTGGGGCGAGGTGTGAGGGGGGTGGGGTGGCATGTGAAGGACGTGCCTGTTGTGGTTCTGTCCCCCTGTCCCTGCCCCGTGCAGCCTGAAGGAATGTGGGCTGGTTTGTTCTTGTCCTTCCTGGCCTTCACACCACCCTCACCCACCCTCCCTGCGTCCCTCCCCTACCCTCCAGCTTCTGCACCGATACCCCTCCCTCACCCCTCTTCTCCATCCTCCTCCTCCACCTTCCCGCCCCGTCTCCTCTCTCTGTCCCTCATGACTTCCTTATCCTCCATACGTTTAGCTTTCCCTCAGCCCTGCACCCCCCTGCCCCCTCTCCGTCACCCAACTCCCTACTGCCCCATTTCCCCAACTCCATCTTTTCACCACACACACACACACACACACACACACACTTACATTTCTGTTACCCGGCCGAGCAAAGGGAAATCGGAGGGAGGGGGTAGGGAAAGGGGGGCTGAGGGGGAGGGGGGAGTCAAAGTTTGGCTTTGAATCAAAACGACCAAGGACTAGCGTGGACGGGCGACACAAAGAGATGCTTCAAGTTTTGAGCAGCTTCGTTGCCGAGACTCAAAAACATCTCGATCTGCAACCCCAAGGCCTGAGAACAGACAGCGTTTCCGTGTCAGTAAACAAGCTTTGATTGGCCAAAAAGAAGGTGTGCAAACAATCCCTGCTGGCTTGAGCGACAAAGATAACGGAAGACATCTTCAGAAAAGTTCAGTTTGGCAAGCAACGCCAACACAAATTTGTGCAAAGGGGTTTTAAAAAGTCTGGTGTAGTGCTTACAGTATAGCCTCCCTTCCCTGCCTCTTCCTTGTTTTCATTTTCTCCAGTTTTAGAGTTATACATGCGTGTGAATGACTTTTGCGAAAGCGCTTTGATTTGTTTCTGCACAAGATTCAGCGCTAAATACCATTATTATTATTATTATAAGGCCGATCTCTAGAACTCTCGTCTAATATATATACTTGCCGCCTTCAGCAGGCCGTTTGGTCAAGTCTGCTAACATTTTAGCCGTTTATCGTCTGTTTATTGTTGGGTAACTGAGAAAAGCTCGCTTTGACACATTTGACAACCCAGATCCTATGACCCTCATTGACGACTATCCGTGCATGGTAAGCGGATTCACATTCAGTTGACTGGCAGTTCGTCTAACGGCTGTCCTTAGGATTCTGCCGAACGCTCAACACCCCAACAGCCACTCACCACAGTGACATCCCACACAAGTAGAATGAAACATTCATTCAGGCTGTAGTTTCTGCAATATACTTATCAGTATTTGTGCTACTTCATTGCGGATTAATTCATTTATTCTTTTTTCTTTTGTCGTGTAATACTTTATGTGCGCAAGTAAAACGAAACATTCATTCATTCATACACACACACGCACGCGCACACACGCGTGCACACACACACACACACACACACACACACACACACAGGCGCACATGCACGCGAGCACTGACGCACGCACACACTCACACCACAAAGACAGACGGACGGACAGACAGACACACACACACACACACACACACGCACGAGTACACACACACACAGTACACTGACACACACACGCACACAAACACACACGCACACGCACACACACACACACACGCACACACACACCTGTCGAGTAAGTTCACATGCCAAGACTTTCAAATCAGAAACGATAACATTTATCGAGCGTATGTCTTTACCAATTGAAATAATTATACCATTCTCTGGTACTTGGCATTTTCTCTCTCTCTCTCTGCGTGCGCGCGCGTGTGTGTGTGTCTCAGTGCACTTTGTTAGCCAGAAAAGTCAAGGATCTTGGTGATAGACAATTCCTCGTAATGCTTTTTCCGTCCGCTTCAGTTATCACCACACTGTCAGCCATCATGACAGTTGACCCGGATCACCATGTGTGTGCAAGATCGCCACGTGATAGACACGTCCGGCTTTCTTTCTCTCTCTCTTCTTCTTCTCCCCCCCACCCCCCTTTTTTTTCCATGCCCCATTGTTCGCGTCGGTTCTGTGGTCGTACGCTCATTCCCCGCCCGGCTCCACCACACCCTCACCCCACCACCCTCACCCCTCATTCCATCACTCCTCACCCCACCAAACACCCGCACACAATCACACCAAGCACACTGATATATGTCATCATGTTGTTAGTATCTATGGATAACACACAGCCACACCCAGGTTCGTCTTGTGTAGCAGTCCACTG
>NC_134893.1:60465471-60467971 GCF_041734735.1 Babylonia areolata | reverse complement strand
GAATGAGAGTTTGGCTCTTCGGTAAATAATCCTCTTATGCGGATAAACAATGTTTGGATATCTATCTATCTATCTATCTATCTATCTATCTATCTATCTATCTATCTATCTATCTATCTATATATATTTGTGTGTGTGTGTGTGTGTGTGTGTGTGTGTGTGTGTGTGTGTGTGTGTGTGAATTATACTTCGTTAAATAATCTTCTTATGCAGATAAAAATTATATGGAGATATATATCTTCCTATCTTCGTTAAATAATCTTCTTATGCGGATAAAATTTAACGACTGTTTTTTGGTTATTTCTGTTGGCAATGCAGATGCAAACATCCTTATGTTTTAATACGTACTGGGATGAAATCTGTCGAACTAGAAAAACAGGGAAGGGCCAAAGAGGGGTTTTTCACCTTCATTACTTTTTCTTATACCATGTGTTGTTTCATGTATATGAAGTTTGGGTGGACATAATTACAAAATGTTTGCAATTATTGTGTAATTTTACATCATCATCATCAACACACACACACACACACACACACACACACACACACACACACACACACACACACACACACACATATATATATATATATATATACAGAGAGAGAGAGAGAGAGAGAGAGAGAGAGAGAGAGAGAGAGAGAGAGAGAGAGAGCACACAAAAATTAAAGCACCACGTGGTAAAAGCGGGATTATTTTCATAAAACATTAAAAAGAACCGAGAGATGATATTGATCATTCAAGGTCCACACGGCCAGCCACTGGCCTCACACCACAAACTGTCAGACACACGTGCTTCATGGACAGCTTGAAAAATGCGTTTGGAAAATGGATGATTCAGCCAAATTTTAGTTATTTAGTGGTTTACAAACGACAGCTGGGTGTTAAATAAAAAGAAAGAAAAGAAGAAAGAAAGAAAAAGAAATAAAGAAAAAAAGGGGGAAAAAACACACCAAAAAACTGGGAGGGGGGAAGTGGGGATGGGAAGGAAGTAGGGCTGAAATACTGTACTGTTAGTTAGGAATGATGTTCATTACACTGGCCACATACACTGCTGTTTGCAGATGATTCAGCATATTTCTATTATGCTCCTAAGGAAAAAAGGTGCGGTCCTTATTTTTCGCAGACACACACACACACACACACACACACACACACACACACACACACACAGAGGCAGACAGACACACAAGATCATAATGATGAAAGAACAGACACCCACCACTGCCACTTTCCTGTGTGTGTGCCTGTGTATGCGTTAGTTGTGTATCTGTGCGTGCATGTGTGTGTGCATGTGTGTGTGTGTGTGTGTGTGTGTGTGTGTGTGTGTGTGTGTGTGTGTGTGTGTGTGTGTGTGTTGAACCAGGTGAGTTTGAGACGCCGTGGGAACAAGGCAGTTATCCACCACAGACGTTTTTTTCATCAGCTGTTTCTTCCTTTGTTGCTCAGCTCGTTCTGTGAACAGCTGGCGTGGAACACTGTACCGTGTCCAGATCTGACCAATATTGCAGCGCGTTGATGTGACAATAACACTGTTAAAAAGAAACTCACGTTTGTTGGGGATTATAAAGGATACAAAATCTCGTGTGCTGACTTTTAAACTGAACGGCACTGACAGTTACGGCGCCGTAACTGTGACCTGAAGGCTGAAGAAGACACAGCAAACAGGTCTGGAGTTACATGGTAGACATTGTGAACGAGATTTCGTTTGTCAGCAGTCGCTACAATATTCCACTACTTTTTTTCTTGGCTGACAGTCTTATTATAGTACAGCATAATCACCTATGCATATATTTATGCGTGTTTCAATGTTGTCTTTGTATTATTACCGTGCGTACCAGCCTTGCGTTACGCGTCGAAAATTCTGAAACTCCACGAAACGCATAGTTAAAACGTATCTTAACATTACAAAAAACCTTAATCATTTGAACTTAATTACTCGGTTAATTAAGGAAGGGGAGTGGAGGAGAAGTGGGGACACATTGAGAATGGGGAGGATATAATATTACATCTACAAACTGTCCTCAAGGCTTCAGAAACTCTCATGTGTCCTTCATTTGCCATGCTAAATGTTCGCTGGTTGGGACATTCGTCTTCTTATTATTATCATTGTTGTTATCATTATCATTGTTGTTATCATTATCATCGTTGCCGTTGTTGTTGTTGTTGCTGCTGATGTTGTTACTTGGAGTCCCGCCGATGCAAAAGGCCACAGGGCTGAAACGTGTCAGTCCACAGAACGGGAGGGGTTCGTCTACGGCGCCGTAAGTACATGTTTACAACCTGACCGCGAAGCCTGACTACACAGTACAGGCCTATCACTGTCTTAGTTTCTTCTACAGAGAGTCGTGGTGACGAGCGGGCACGGCCACATTCGCTACACCCAACTGTTGGTCTTCAGATTCCAGTGACTGAGAGCAGTCGGCTTCTCAGAATGCGTTACCAAGAACAAACAATAAATTCGACCCGATTGCAGTAGTCGTGAATCGCAATACCCAGGCT
>NC_134893.1:60447971-60460471 GCF_041734735.1 Babylonia areolata | reverse complement strand
GTAAAAAAAAAAAAAAAAAAAAAAAAAAACTCGACAAAAAAGAAAACAAACAACAACCAGAAAGTGGAACGCAATGTTGATGAATCATTCCAAAACAAAGAAATCAAAAGTAATCAAATAATAAAGAAGTGATTCGGAGACACAAAACGACGACAAAAACAAAACAAAACAAAAACCAAAAACAACAACAAAAACAAAACAAAACCCAACCAAACCCCAACCAACCAACAACAAAAACAAACCGGGAGGTTGGTCCCAGGCAACATCAAACTTCCGTCTTCGACTCTGATTTTTTAAAACGGGAATTCAGAGCTGTCGTCCGGATCCGTGAACAGGGCGGGAGGAAGGTGTGCAGGGAGTGGGGGGAGGGGAGGGAAGACGGAGGTAGGAAGGGGTGGGGTGTAGGGAAAGGAGGGAGGGGGGCTAAAGGATGTAGAGGGGGACGGAGGGAAGGGGGAGGGGGATGGAGGGAAAGAAGGGGGGGGGATGGAGGGAAAGAAGGGGGGGGGATGGAGGGAAGGAAGGGGGGGACCAAGGGAGGGAGAGGGGGACGGAGGCAAGAAGAGCGGCGGGGGGGAGGGGGGGGCGAGGGGGGTGTACGGAGGGAGAAAAGGTAGGGACGGGGGGGGGGGGGGGGGGGGGAAGTGGGGGTGAGGTAGGGGTCACATACACAGGGGGAGGGGGAAGGGGGCTGCACAACAGCTTCAGTCACAATGTTCAACGTGTCAGAAATTGATGATGGGCTCCTTCAGTCCTTGTCTCATCTCTTCCCCACTTCATCCCCCACACCCCTCCCTCCCCTCCCCAGGTATACCACTGACCGCGGCATGCCTGTCTGAACCAGTCTTCACCTGCCAGTCATCCTGCCAGTTCCAGTGTTTTTCGTCATCGTTTGCCCAGGTGGAGTGTTTCGCGTTTCTTTCAAACTGCCCCCCCCCCTTACCCCCGGCCTCCCCCTACACACATGCATCCATCCTCTCCCCCCTCTCTCCTTCCCACCCCACCCATTAAGTAATTTGGTGGTGTGATTTCCGACTGACGGTCTTATGACACTCCATCAATAATGTAATACAATATATGAAAAGCGAATGCCCATGTTATCTACACAGATACATACAATATTACAATTCTGCACAAACAAGGCAAACCTGTGACAGAACGATTGGTGTGACTCATATTACTATCAATAACAGAAACAACACAAAAATCAATTAATCAATCATACTATTATCAATAACATAACAGAAACAACACAAAAATCAAATCATCAATCATATTATTATCAATAACATAACAGAAACAACACAAAAATCAAATCATCATAAAAATATCATCCAAGAAATGGGGGAAATGATTTAAAGAAAAAGAAAAAAAAAGAAAAGAAAAACGAAAACGTTGACCACCAGCCAGTCATGAAGAAACGCAGAGAAATGTGTCATGACACATGTAGCGTGGCTCTGTACGTCACTGCATGTCATGTTACAATTATCATCTATCAGGCCATGTAACAACAATCATATATATAGCACTTGAGACTGAAGCTCAAGTTCTCTCAAGTGTCTTTTCACAACACGGTCTCTCACGGGAAACAAAGAAACGAAGCCCAAAATCCTCAGTGATAAAGATGAACAACTGTCAGTCACTGTGATGAACTGTGCTGGGGGTCCATGGCTTCTACGTTGCTAAAACTTGCAGTCCAGTGGTTCACTGTGCAGACAGGCTGGTGGTGGTGCAGAGCCGGCTTTCATCCTGTTCCCCAATCCTCACACACATAAAAAGCACACAAACACACAACAAAAACATAGCTAGGTGGGTAATAAGACGAAAACATGGTGTGAATTATTTTATTTTCCAAAGGTGTGGATGAAATTAGAGTGTCACCTGCATGCAGCACAAACGACTGTAATATATATATACATATGATATATAATTGTATGGTTCCCTGCAGGGACAGTGTGGCAGGTCCACAGCTGACTGAGTCACACCCACTGCTGCCTGCTTCTTCACAACACGTCCTGTGTGTACCTCTGTGTGTACACAACATCTGGGTCACGTCACGGACGATATGGACAGCCCTGTCCCACATGTGTACAAGAGGGTGGGGGGTGGGGGGATGTGACACAGGGGGTGGAGGAGGGAAGGAAGGGTGCAGAATGGGGGATGGAGGTGGTGGTTTGTTTTTCACCACTTGCCATCGTTGAAAATGTTTTGGATTTTTGTTTGTTCTTTTTTTTCTGTTGTCAATACCGTCACCATAGGAACCGCCATAAACAAGCAGTTAACACGACTTACTATTACTGGGGGAAAATCTGAACTGGGTGGAAATCAGATTATTGCATTACACTCTCCATTGTGCGCACAAAACGTGGTACATTGGAAAACCAGGTTTAAACAACACACCGCTGTCAGCGTAGACCTGTGTAAACCAAACTCTTCACTGCAATCTTTTTGTTTGACAACCGACAACCCCCTGTGGATAATTGAACAGATCTTCCTCAGATTCAGGACTTGATGGTGACAGACTGAGAACTGAGACACACACATAAAAAACCCCAACAACAACAAAACCATGGTAATCCTCACACAGCCTAACGCCAACAACAAAACCATGGTAATCCTCACACAGCCTAACGCCAACAACAAAACCATGGTAATCCTCACACAGCCTAACGCCAGCTGTATCCCATCCCTTGTCACCTGCAGGCAGCCAGGTGCCCACACAGCAAGACGGGTGTGTGGCGGGGGACCTTGAAGGACACACTGTCAGGCCGATGCCGGACGTCTGGCCAGGTCAATACAAAACAGCAGATATAAATCCAAGGTTGTGGAATCGCTGCCTCTGCTGTCCACAGGCCTGGTGCCGCCATGAGCACACGCCGAGAACTGCCCTCCAGGAGAGTTTCACACGGTGTGTACACCACACCACCACACACCACACACCACACCCCGCACTGTGTCCTGACCATCACCTGCTCCACATCCACACAGCCCCTCAGGTCACATCACCCACGCCTGAATCATCTCCAACCGTTTATAACAACGGACACATACACGTCTCTTTCCAGCTGTCAGAAGGTTCTTGGACAGACCGACCGACACCAGAACGATGACAGACCGACACCAGAACGATGACAGACCGACACCAGAACGATGACAGACCGACACCAGAACGATGACAGGGACACTTCAGGCTACAAAAGGTTGACCAGTGATTGTTCAGAGAGAATTCCACACGCACTGTCCTGTTCATCACCACCACAACCCAGTGCAAGTCATGCTGGCTGACACACGAGTTATCCCCCCACTCACCGTTTGCTGACACTCAGATCCAGCACCTCACCACCACCAGCACCACCACCACCACTGCCTGACGCGGAGGAAGAGGAAGAGGAGGAGGAAGCACTGGCGGAAGGTGCAGTGCGGGAGGAGGAGGAGGAGGAGGAGGAGGAGGAGTGCGCGGATCTGGAGTTGGCAGAGGGGAGGGAGGGGGCCTTGAGCACGTCCTCCTTGAGGCCGTACAGACGGGACAGGTGCGCCATGTCCACACTGCCTGGGGCAGGCAGGGGATGGGGGAAGGACGACGACCAGATCCGGGGAGGAGCCACGGGGGAGATGGGAGGGGGGAGGGGCAGGTTGAGAGAGGAGGACGAGGAGGAGGAGTGGGAGCTGCCGCTGCTGCCCCTGCTGCCGCCACTGCCGTTCTCCTTGGTGTGGCTGGGCGGCGGCTTGCCCGTGGGGAGGGAACTGGGGGGGTAGGCCCCGGGCAGGGAGGACCGCGACTTCTTGGCGTCCGTGTGTGCCTTGCGGGGCTGCTCCGTGCTGCTGCCCGCCAGCCCCGCCCCCAGCATGGCCTCGTAGGACCGCTTGGCCACGTCCCGCTTGGCCATGTCCAGCTGGAACTGCGTGTGCGCCGCGTCCAGCCTCCGGCGCTGCTCCTGCATCATGTGCAGCTGCTTCTGCTTGAACTGCTGCTGCTGCTCCTGCAGCTTCTGCTGCTGGTGTTTGAGCTCAATCTGCTCCTGCCGCTGCCGCTGCTGTTCCCGCTCCCGCTCTCTCTCCCGCTTCTGCTGCTCCTCACGCTCCCGCAGCTTCTGCTGCTTCTGCTTCTCCTTCTCCAGTTCCTTCTCCCGCATCTGCTGCTGCTGCAGTTGCTGCTGTTGCTGCTGAGCGGCCAGGAGGTGCTGGTGGGCCAGGAAGGGGCTGAGAAGGTCCGGGCGGGAGTGCCACTGCATGAGGGCCGGCATGTTGACCATGGGGAAGTCCTTGTGGCCCGCCATGCTGGAGGTCACTTTCTGCATCTCCATCATCTTCTGGAAGTAACTGGCCTGCAGGGCGGCCTCGTTCTGCGCCATGTGGAAGGCCATCAGCTGGGCCTCCGCCCCGCCCCGCGCCATGGCCTGCTGCAGGGACAGCGCCAGCTCCTGCTGCTGCCTGAGGAAGGCGGTGCCCATGCTGCCTGCCAGCAGCGGGGACGAGGCCAGGGCCGGGGAGGACGACAGCAGGGAGGGCAGGGCGGGGAAAGAAGAGGGCGTGGAGGTGGCAGAGGGACGGCTGGCGGAGGAGGAGGAGGGGGTGGTGGAGGAAGAGTGATGCGAGGAGGAAGACCCCGATGACGAAGGCTTGTTGGACTTGCTACTGTGGGAGGAGGAGGACGAGGAGGAGTGGGGGTGGGGGTGGGAGGACGAGGAAGAGGAGGAGCTCTGAGGGTGGTGGGAATGACTGGAGGAGGAGGAGGAGGATGAGGAGGAGGGAGGTAAGGCAGAAGGTTTACGAGGCTGACTAGGTGAAGGCGAGTGACGCTGTCTGGGGGGTGCCGCTGCCTGGCTGGACTGTGGCTGCTGCTGCTGCTGCTGTTGTTGTTGTTGCTGTTGTTGTTGTTGTTGCTGCTGGTGGTGGTGGTGGTGGTGGTGATGCTGTGGGGTGTGGCTGGGTGCAGCACTGTGACGGTGGGTGGAGGGGGGAGGCGGGGTGAAGCTGGCTGCAGAGGTGGGGGTGGCGGCCTTCTTGTCCTCAGGCCGGGACAGCAGCTGGGGCGGGAGGGAGGAGGATTTGGGGAGGGGGAGGGGGGACACTCTCCGCTCCGGGGTCCCCTCCTTCTCCCCCTCCACGCCCTCCTGCACCTGCTTCTCCTTGGTCACCCGCAGGTTGTCGATGATGTTGCTCAGCCTGGACAGCTTGTTGCTGCAACACACACAGCACGTTCCGCGATACTCCCACTGCTCTTCGGTCACAGCTCATGTTTTGTGTAATGGTGAAAGCGAGAGAGACAGAGACAGACAGACAGACAGACAGACAGACAGACAGACAGAGACAGGGACCAAGATATAGAGAGAGGCATGATTCCCACAGATGTGACATAAAAAAACAACAACAAAACAAAAACAAACAAACAAAACAACAACAACAACAACAAAACAAAACTTTTTCCACGCCTTTTCCTGACCAGACTGGAGATTTTCTATACCATTCACAAGGCCAAACTGATTCAAACAATCGACTGCTACACCTAGACGAAACTGGATTGGCGTTAATGATGTTTAATTTTCAATAAACTCTCTCTCTCTCCTCTCTCTCTCTCTTTAATGCACTGACCTCTTTGTTCAATGATACTGGCCAATGGTTTTATCAAAATCCTAAGACATTTGTAGACCCTGAAGGGCAAAGTACATTTTCCAAAACTTTTTCCAGCTCTGGAAACGATTTTCTCTTTTTCCCCAAGACTTTTCCGGACTTGTGTGACTACACGTACAAACCATAAGAAATGGTGACATGGGTGACAGAGCTGCCCTACATGTGTTGAGTATGGGGAAATCTGGCAGGACATATATTCCATCATTCCAGCTTCTGAAATACAGTCAATCGGAGGGGCGGAAGACCAAATTTTATGTCGACATGGGGGTGAGCCCACCTCCCCCCCTCCCCGCCAATCTTCGTGCCATCATGCGGCAACACTGCCATGCCATCCGTCAGAGAACCAACGTAGGTTGCCGTACAAATCGAAACGAGGAAGTCTGCTCCTTGGTATTTTCACTCTTCGTCTTGGACTGTCCTTTTTTTTAAGTCGGTTCTGGGCGTTCCGTTGTACCTGATCTGATGCGACGTTCGCTGTCCAACTACACCTACTCAGCCCCGACAATAATGGCCCAGTTGCGGAGCTGCCAAACTGAACTGAGTGAGTGTTTTCTCTGAAGCAAAGACAGCTACCTCGTGCCGTTCCTTCAATGTCTTCAAAAGAAACCGCCGACCCCGAAGACTTGGACAGCAAACTGACCACAGGCAGTCAGTGGGAAATGGAATTCAGATACAGGTCACCACGAGAACAGGGCATCAAGCCAAAGGCCAAGATCCCAGGCAGTTTCCTACCATTTTACGAAGACTGATGAGGATAAAGATGGTGACAATGCTGTAGGGAGTTCTTGTACAGGCTAAAAGCTCCGCATTCACTCATAACATGAATACATGTATATAAAATATGTTATCATTGCATTAACTCCACTTCGTACATATGTTTTAAATATGAAATATGTAAGTATTATACATTTTACATAAAATATTATCCATGACATCAACAAACCCAAGAGATGCGGACACCTGCAATTTCGATACTTTTTAAATTTTGAATTTTTTTTATTTTTAGGAATGTTGCATCGTTTTAAAGGAACAATAATCATGAAGGCGGTGACTGTATTTTCAGACCGACAACAGCCAGCTTTTGGCAGAAACCGGGGCTAAAATATCACCTGATGACATATCTCTAAAAATAATGGTTCGAACATGCAACCTCTATACTGTCAGGCTGTGACACTGTCCCGTTCGTCACGACCACTGGTTCCTACCGCCCCCCTCTCACCCCTCCCACCCAAAACATGCACACACATGTGTTTCTTTCCATGACCATCAACTGAAAATGTTCTCTCAAGATTATACAAAAAACAAACAAACAAAAACACAAACAAAAAAACAACAAAAAAACAAAACAAAAACAAACAAAAAACAAACAAACAAACAAACTAAAATCAGCGTTAAGATTGGTCTCTGCAGTCAGCTTAGCCATACACATGAACATCATTAAACCAGCATTTTGTAAACAGAAAGAGGGAGAAACACACACACACACACACACACACACACACACAACTGGTCACTCACCCGCTGGGCTTACGGTCCAGCTTGGACACGGGCACCAGAGGAGGGACGGCGGGAATGGTCTTGGTGACGGCCGCCACCCCTCCCTCCCCGCCACCCCTGCTCTCCTGGCCCCCTCCACCACCACCACTGGCGGAGGAGGAGCTCTGGGAGGAGGTGGCAGGGGGGACGGGCGTGGCGGGGATGTCGGTGGCGGGGGGGTTGCTGTCGGCGGGCGCGGGGTCCGGGGTGGGCGTGGCCGGCTTGGTCCTGGACAGGTCCATCACAGCAGAGGCTGCTGACCCCGTGTCCTCGGCAGCTGTGTCCGTCTTGCTGGAGGTGTCCGTGCTGTCCACAGCGGGGGTATCCTCCCTGGCTGCCAGTGGGGTGTCCTTGGTATCCTCCCCACTGTCCACCGTGGTATCCATGGAGTACATGTTGGTATCCACGGAATTCACCTGGCTGTTCGAGGTGCAGCGGCCTTCCTGAACTGCCTCGGCAGGGGGCTCTGCTGCACGTTCTTCTTCTCTGGGCTCATCGCCAGAGGCTGGCTGAGGCTCCTCCATCTTGGAAGCGGCATCTGTCTCTGCCGCTGGACCTTCCGCTTGAGGGGTGTCATCCCCCTGCTCCACGTGCTCCGTGTCCCTGGGCTCTGACGCCATGTTGTCCGCCTCGAAGCCGTCCTCAGGTCCGGCTTCAGCAGGGCAGGCAGGCGCGGCAGAGGACTCCGGGGGCGGGGTGGATGTCATCTCTTGGGGCTGGGCGGACTCTGGGTCAGCCGATGGGGCTGGGTCGCTTGACGTTTCCGTGTTGGTCTCCACGGAGGGTTCTTCCGGTTCGTGCTGAGGGGCTACTGCGGACTCCTCCTCCTCTGTTGCGGGTTCTTCTTCGTCGGGTTTGCTGCCGGCGTCGTCCGCCATCTCCACATCATCACCGTGGTGGTCAGGGTTGGTGTCCGCGGGGGTGTCATCAGGGAGGGCTGTCGCCTCCTCCGTGGTCTCGTCCTCTGCCGGGATGGTGTCTTCACTGGCGGCGGCCTCACCTGGTGCAGGGTCTGCTGTGTCCGTATCCATGGGGGTTGGAGCTTCAGCCTCTACCTCAGCTTCCTGCTTCTCTGCGGCAGCGGTCTCCTCCTCTTTGACAGTTTCTCCCACAGGGGTGGCCTCCGCTTCCTCCGTATCCATCATAGCGTCGGCTTCACTCGTCTTCGGAGCTTTCTCCTCCTCCTCCTCCTCCTCCTCCGCGTCATCCGTTTTCTCCTCGTGTTTGAACTGAAGCAGCTTGCGATTGATGTTGGCGAGGGGCTCGTCATCGTCTGAAGAACTCTCCCTCTTGGGCCTGACGGCGGGGGGCGGCACGGGCTTCTTGATGGTGACCGGCTTGAGGTCCGGGAACAGGGGCTCGTTCAGCGAGGCCGGGTCGATGGGCGGCGGGTCCCCCGTGTCGTTGTCCTGCTCCTCGTCCTCGCTGCTGCCGTCATCGTCGCTGTCGTCGTCGGACGACTCTCCGGACGAGCTGGAGTCTGAGGAGGAGGACTCCGTGTGGGTCGGCAGGTTCCGGGGGATCTTCACCTTGATGGCCTCCACCCGCTTGGGCTGCTCTGCCGGCTCCGGGAACAGCAGGCCCTCCATGACAGGGGCGGGCTTCTTCTCCTCGTCAGTCTCCTCGTCAGACGAGTCCTCGTCCTCGGAAGAAGAGGAGGAGTCCGTGGAGGAGGCGTCTTTGTCCTCAGCTTTGTCCTCAGCTTTGTCCTCCGCTTTGTCCACCGGGACGCTGCACAGCAGGGGCACATCCCCGTTCAGCTCGGCCTTGTCCTCGCCCTCCTTCTCCTTCCTCCCCTTGCCGCCTTTGTCGGCGCCTTTGTCCTTGACCTTGTCCTTGACCTTGTCCTTGTCCTTCTTCTTCTTCTTGGGGGACGTGGACTTGGTCTGCTTCTCGTCCCCGGACTGGCCGTCCACTGAGGGCGTCTTCCCGTTCTGCACCACACAGGGAACACAGCGATCAGGAGTTATGTTGATACACTCAAGTACAAAAACTCTTTTTCGTGCACACACACACACACACACACACACACACACACACACACACACACACACACACACACACATATATATACACGCATGTTATCAACTGGCATAAAGCGACACACACACATGCATACAGAGACAGAGACAGAGAGAGGGGTGTGGGGGTTGGGGGTGGGGGGGCTGAAAAAATCCGCAATTGTTAATAATTTGCTGTTGTACTGGCAACGGAACACTTGACCCCTCGATTATCAATTTCCACTAACGAATAAACACACACACACACACACACACACACACACATGAGCACACTCTCACATGCACGACATATTCTCTATATAACTATATATAATTCTAATCGATCAGTGGCTGGGCAGTAAGCCCTGGGGTATGGAGTGTTGGTGATGCATCATAAATACACCTTCCCCTTTCACTCTTGTCAACGTCACATGTTGCACAGCCTCCCGTCGTCTGTCACAGGGACCCAGTGTGTTGTCAACCTCACATGTTGCACAGCCTACCGTCGTCTGTCACAGGGACCCAGTGTGTTGTCAACCTCACATGTTGCACGGCCTCCCGTCGTCTGTCACAGGGACCCAGTGTGTTGTCAACCTCACATGTTGCACAGCCTACCGTCGTCTGTCACAGGGACCCAGTGTGTTGTCAACCTGACATGTTGCACAGCCTACCGTCGTCTGTCACAGGGACCCAGTGTGTTGTCAACGTCACATGTTGCACGGCCTACCGTCGTCTGTCACAGGGACCCAGTGTGTTGTCAACCTCACATGTTGCACAGCCTACCGTCGTCTGTCACAAGGACCCAGTGTGTTGTCAACCTGACATGTTGCACGGCCTCCCGTCGTCTGTCACAAGGACCCAATGTGTTGTCAACCTGACATGTTGCACGGCCTCCCGTCGTCTGTCACAAGGACCCAGTGTGTTGTCAACCTCACATGTTGCACAGCCTACCGTCGTCTGTCACAGGGACCCAGTGTGTTGTCAACGTCACATGTTGCACGGCCTACCGTCGTCTGTCACAAGGACCCAGTGTGTTGTCAACGTCACATGTTGCACGGCCTCCCGTCGTCTGTCACAGGGACCCAGTGTGTTGTCAACCTGACATGTTGCACGGCCTCCCGTCGTCTGTCACAAGGACCCAGTGTGTTGTCAACGTCACATGTTGCACGGCCTCCCGTCGTCTGTCACAAGGACCCAGTGTGTTGTCAACGTCACATGTTGCACGGCCTACCGTCGTCTGTCACAGTGACCCAGTGTGTTGTCAACGTCACATGTTGCACGGCCTCCCGTCGTCTGTCACAAGGACCCAGTGTGTTGTCAACGTCACATGTTGCACGGCCTCCCGTCGTCTGTCACAAGGACCCAGTGTGTTGTCAACCTCACATGTTGCACGGCCTACCGTCGTCTGTCACAAGGACCCAGTGTGTTGTCAACCTGACATGTTGCACGGCCTACAGTCGTCTGTCACAGAGACCCAGTGTGTTGTCAACGTCACATGTTGCACGGCCTCCCGTCGTCTGTCACAAGGACCCAGTGTGTTGTCAACGTCACATGTTGCACGGCCTCCCGTCGTCTGTCACAAGGACCCAGTGTGTTGCCAACGTCACATGTTGCACGGCCTCCCGTCGTCTGTCACAAGGACCCAGTGTGTTGCCAACGTCACATGTTGCACGGCCTCCCGTCGTCTGTCACAGTGACCCAGTGTGTTGTCAACGTCACATGTTGCACGGCCTACCGTCTGTCACAAGGACCCAGTGTGTTGTCAACGTCACATGTTGCACGGCCTCCCGTCGTCTGTCACAGTGACCCAGTGTGTTGTCAACGTCACATGTTGCACGGCCTACCGTCGTCTGTCACAAGGACCCAGTGTGTTGTCAACGTCACATGTTGCACGGCCTACCGTCGTCTGTCACAAGGACCCAGTGTGTTGTCAACGTCACATGTTGCACGGCCTACCGTCTGTCACAAGGACCCAGTGTGTTGTCAACGTCACATGTTGCACGGCCTACCGTCGTCTGTCACAGGGACCCAGTGTGTTGTCAACGTCACATGTTGCACGGCCTACCGTCTGTCACAAGGACCCAGTGTGTTGTCAACGTCACATGTTGCACGGCCTACCGTCTGTCACAAGGACCCAGTGTGTTGTCAACGTCACATGTTGCACGGCCTACCGTCTGTCACAAGGACCCAGTGTGTTGTTGCATGCATTGCACGTGCTTCATGATGGAGGGAGAGCTCAGTGATACACACACCCCCCCGCCCCCTCCCACACCGATACACATAAATAATCATCCACTGGTATAAATATCAGATTGGATACGTTCCTGCGAAGGCAGCAAGGGTGAAGAAACAGAAAGAGATGTGTTTCTCACTTTCTGATTGCATGTGAAATGTATACGAAAAAAAAAAAAAATCAAAAATAAAAACACGCTCGCACCTCACGGGCACACATATATGTGAAAAAGACACACACACACACACACACACACACAGAGAGAGAGAGAGAGGGGGGGAGAGAGAGAGAGAGAGAGAAGGGGTGGGGGTGGGGGTGGGGGGAGGGAGACAGAAACAGAGAGACAGACAATTCAGAAGAAGGGGAGCGGACGAACGTTAGCTACGTCAACACACAAAAAAAACACCATCACCATTGCAGAAAAGCATTCACTGACGACGTTTGAACAGGCCCATACACAGCAGCCCATCTGTTACACTTTACAACCACCCCTCCCTCCTTCCACCTCCGGTTCTTTCTCACTTCTCCCTCCACTCCCACTCCCTCTTACCCTTCCCAACTCTTCCTCCATCCCCCAAAATCTCTCTTCACACTCTGATCCGCTCCAAACAATAAGGCTGCTGGGTGTGTGCCGCCATTGTTGTCAGTGAGCGGTAACTATATATAGTCAGCAGCAGGACAGCAAAAAGCGGAGGGGGAGGAGGAAGAGAAAACCAACAAAACAAAACAAGATTTTTTAAAAATCGATGAAAGATTATAGAGGAGGACGAAGACGAGAAGAAAGAAGGAAAAGAAAGGGTTTGGAAAGTGGAAGGGGGCAGAAGACCGCAGAAGACGACGAAGAAGAAGACGAAGAAGAGCAACAACAACGACGATGACGATGACGAGGAAGCAGAAGAACAATTACAAAAACAACGTCAACGAATACAAACAACGTCAGTAACAACAAGTTCAACTCCGTTGTGACGACGAATGAAGAAGAAGAGCCAAAAGGAGGAGATGAAGAATGAAGAAAGAAAGAGATGAAGAAAGACAGAAAGAAAGAAAAAAAGAAAGAGATGAAGAAAGACAGAAACAAGTCCATGACCCTACGGACGTAC
>NC_134893.1:60435471-60437971 GCF_041734735.1 Babylonia areolata | reverse complement strand
ACACACACACACACACACACACACACACACACACACACACACACACACACACACACACACACACAGAGAGAGAGAGAGAGAGAGAGAGAGAGAGAGAGAGACATACAGAGACAGAGAGAGACAGAGACAGAGAGAGGGAGAGAAACACAGAGAGAGAGAAACAGAGAGAGAGAGATCGTGAAGGTTCCTGTGTTGGTGCATGGCGTACAGTAGTGTGTGGGTGAAGGATGGCGTGCTGGTGAGAAGGCGACCTCCCCCTGTCAGTGCTATCTGTCATCTGGCCTCTCGGAACACGACACCAGGCCCGGTAACCCGACCCCTCGCCTCACCCTGCGGGGCATGGCACGCCACACACACACCCTGACACTGACCCCTCACCGCCATAGCTGCTTATCAACATGGCGTATATCATACAGTGTGATTAAACAGAACACAATCATTGCTTCGTTGTGCCCGGCGCCGGAAGACGGCTGTGGACAGAAAAGTCATTTTTGTCATGGACGCTGTGGTGTTTGTTACAAGGAAAATAATGAATGATAAGGATGAGAATGGGGGTGGGGATGATAATGGTTCGGTTTCCAGGAGGAGTCAATTCGTGCGGAGCGATCCGCGCGTAAGCGACACCATAGGCCCGAAGGGAGGAAAGGGGAAGAGAAGGGGGGGGGGGGGTATCCATAAACTTCTGTTTTAACCCAACGCTTTGGTCAGACCTTCAATGAGTTGATGATGATGATAATGATGGTATGAAAATGATGATGATGATGATGATGATGACTGATCACAGTTACAGAGTGCCGAGAATACAATGTCTTTATAAAGTCTGTTGTCCGAAGAAGACAACGTCGTGTGACAAAACAACAAACCTTATCTGTGTCTGTATATCTGTCAAATATACCTGCCATTTTCAATATTCTGTGAACTCCCGTGTTCACTTGGTCAGGGCAACGAGTGTGGGTGACAGTGTGGGTGCTGTATTAACGATACAATGACCGTGTCACAGTGTGGGTGCTGTATTAACGATGTCATGACCGTGTGACAGTGTGGGTGCTGTATTAACGATACAATGACCGTGTGACAGTGTGGGTGCTGTATTAACGATACAATGACCGTGTGACAGTGTGGGTGCTGTATTAACGATGTCATGACCGTGTGACAGTGTGGGTGCTGTATTAACGATGTCATGACCGTGTGACAGTGTGGGTGCTGTATTAACGATACAATCACCGTGTGACAGTGTGGGTGCTGTATTAACGATACAATGACCGTGTCACAGTGTGGGTGCTGTATTAACGATACAATCACCGTGTGACAGTGTGGGTGCTGTATTAACGATGTCATGACTGTGTGACAGTGTGGGTGCTGTATTAACGATGTCATGACAGTGTGACAGTGTGGGTGCTGTATTAACGATGTCATGACAGTGTGACAGTGTGGGTGCTGTATTAACGATACAATGACCGTGTGACAGTGTGGGTGCTGTATTAACGATGTCATGACTGTGTGACAGTGTGGGTGCTGTATTAACGATGTCATGACTGTGTGACAGTGTGGGTGCTGTATTAACGATACAATGACCGTGTCACAGTGTGGGTGCTGTATTAACGATGTCATGACCGTGTGACAGTGTGGGTGCTGTATTAACGATACAATGACCGTGTCACAGTGTGGGTGCTGTATTAACGATACAATGACCGTGTCACAGTGTGGGTGCTGTATTAACGATGTCATGACAGTGTGGGTGCTGTATTAACGATGTCATGACCGTGTGACAGTGTGGGTGCTGTATTAACGATGTCATGACCGTGTGACAGTGTGGGTGCTGTATTAACGATGTCATGACCGTGTGACAGTGTGGGTGCTGTATTAACGATGTCATGACCGTGTGACAGTGTGGGTGCTGTATTAACGATACAATCACCGTGTGACAGTGTGGGTGCTGTATTAACGATACAATGACCGTGTGACAGTGTGGGTGCTGTATTAACGATACAATGACCGTGTGACAGTGTGGGTGCTGTATTAACGATACAATGACCGTGTGACAGTGTGGGTGCTGTATTAACGATACAATGACCGTGTGACAGTGTGGGTGCTGTATTAACGATACAATCACCGTGTGACAGTGTGGGTGCTGTATTAACGATGTCATGACAGTGTGACAGTGTGGGTGCTGTATTAACGATGTCATGACCGTGTGACAGTGTGGGTGCTGTATTAACGATACAATGACCGTGTCACAGTGTGGGTGCTGTATTAACGATGTCATGACCGTGTGACAGTGTGGGTGCTGTATTAACGATACAATGACCGTGTCACAGTGTGGGTGCTGTATTAACGATACAATGACCGTGTCACAGTGTGGGTGCTGTATTAACGATGTCATGACAGTGTGGGTGCTGTATTAACGATGTCATGACGGTGTGACAGTGTGGGTGCTGTATTAACGATGTCATGACCGTGTGACAGTGTGGGTGCTGTATTAACGATACAATGACCGTGT
>NC_134893.1:60425471-60430471 GCF_041734735.1 Babylonia areolata | reverse complement strand
AAACAGCTGTTTGTAGGGAGAGAAGCAGGCACTTTGGTCCAACCTCAAAACCCCATAATAAATAACGCTACATCTCTCGGCTGACAAATAAAACTGTTCCATCCTCAGCACGGTGCCCAGTGCCTGCCAGACACCCAGCGAATCGCTGCCGCGGCCTCCAAGTACCTCACTTGTGAGCGAGACTTCCCTCATGAAAGGAGACCTTTGAAATGAAACGCCTGGCAATCTGTGTGTGTGTGTGTGTGTGTGTGTGTGTGTGTGTGTGTGTACTTATGTCGTGCTGTTTTGTTTGTTTGATAGGTTTTTTTTAACCAATAGCCATGCTCTCTCTCTCTCTCTCTCTCTCTCTCTCCCTCTCCTCTCCTCACCGTGACGGTACCGCTGCTTCACAACAGTACACGATCTGGGAGAGCCAGTTTCTTCTTGATATGAGATTTTCTGCCTCGTTGGTTGGTCTGTGGTCATAGATCACAGTGTGTGTCTGTGGTTATGGTCTGCCGTGTGTGTGTGTGTGTGTGTGTGTGTGTGTGTGTATGCGTGAGTGTGCGTATGCGCGCGCACGCGAAATCATAAGCGTGCGTGTGTGCAAAAACGTGAATATGCCTGCCTGTGTGCGTGCTTGTGTGCATGCGTTTGTCTGTCTGATCGAAAATGTGTGTGCGCGTGCTCGTGAGTAAGCCTCTGAGAGTGAGAGAGAGAGAGAGAGCGTGTGTGAGTGTGAGTGAGTGAGTGAGTGAGTGTGTGTGTGTGTGTGTGTGTGTGTGTGTGTGTGTGTGTGTGTGTGTGTGTGTGTGTGTGTGTGTGTGTGGTAGACAGACAGAGATGCGGAGAAAAAGAGAAAGGAGACACAGAGAGAGAGAGGGATATGTATATATATATATATATATATATATAGAGAGAGAGAGAGAGAGAGAGAGATATGATGATGATGTTGATGATGATGGGGTGTAGAAAGACAACCTGACAAAACCTCCCCAACTTGTACAATTACTATAGAAGAAGTCATTCCTCAGTGTTAGTGTACCTGCAGTGGGGCTCGCTCTACAGAACCGGCACGATGACAGAACTAACAGTCCCACTTCTGTGTGTTACCTTGCCGGTTAACAGTATTGCCTCACCACTGCCAGCACTCTCCAGTCAATAACAACACACAACAACCGACATCGCCGCATCGACCAGGCGACTACCTCGCACACCTCCGTCACCACGTCGACCTACCAACAGTCTGTACTCCTGTCCTGGAGAGCACCTATAAACGTCAACAACACTGTGGGCAGGAGCGATACAGCGACACCGCTCTGCTGAAACACTACCAACACAACATCGGTCATATCTTGGATGTCACCCTCATGGAGTCTCCCTTACAGCCATAACCTCTCGGCACTGTGAGAAAGAGGGGGTGGGGGTTGGGGGGAGGGGGGGGAGAAGAGGGAGAGGGGGGAGGAGGGACAGTGAGAGGGAGGGAGAGGGAGAGTGGGGGGAAGAAAGAGAGGAGGGAGAGGGGGGAGGAGGGACAGAGAGAGGGAGGGAGAGGGAGAGTGGGGGAAGAAAGAGAGGAGGGAGAGGGGGGAGGAGGGACAGTGAGAGGGAGGGAGAGGGAGAGTGGGGGAAGAAAGAGAGGAGGGAGAGGGGGGAGGAGGGACAGTGAGAGGGAGGGAGAGGGAGAGTGGGGGAAGAAAGAGAGGAGGGAGAGGGGGGAGGAGGGACAGTGAGAGGGAGGGAGAGGGAGAGTGGGGGAAGAAAGAGAGGAGGGAGAGGGGGGAGGAGGGACAGTGAGAGGGAGGGAGAGGGAGAGGGAGAGTGGGGGAGGAAAGAGAGGAGGGGGAGCGAAAAGGAGGAGGGCAGTCAGCGGTGTATACACATTTTTCGCACAAACATACGCGTGCGCGCGCATGTTCGCACACACACACACACACACATATATATATATGCATATGCACATAGATACACATGTAAGCAAGCGTCCAGCGCATGTATACGCGCGCGCGCACACACACACACACACACACACACACACAGCCGACAGATCGCGCGAACCACGACCTCTGACCTGCACACACTCAATGACCACGACCGGAGGAGGCGAGGGTGGGAGGTGAGGGAGGACGACGGGAGGGGGATGGGGGGGGGGGGTGAGGAGTGGAAGAGATCTATTTTTAACTCCAAGATGGTGGTCAGCCCGATGCCCAGCACTGGCCACTCACCGAGTGAGTCGACGACCGGTCATCTCTGTCTCTGCTGTTGTTCGTTTGTGTTTGTGTTTGTGTCCGTCTGTTTGTCTGTGTGTGTCTCTGTGTGTGATGTTTTCTGTCTGTCTGTCTGTCTGTCTGTCTGAAGGTTACTCCGTGCTTCTTCTGTTGTTCAGCGAAAAACTATTTCCCCCTCTCTCTACCAACGCTTCCCGCCGACACTGACTCTCCACAATAAATACTTTTTCTTTCTTCAGTACACACACACACACACACACACACACACACACACACACACACACGCACGCACACACACACACACACACACAAACTTATCATGTTGGAGCACACGTGGAACGTATGATTTATTAGCTACAGCAACATCCTCGTCCACCACCCCCACCCCCTTCCCCCCTCCCCCCAGAACCCCCTCATACGTCCCCGGATGTAGGTCAGCCCCACAGGCAGACAGACAGCACGGATGAAATAAACAGACACACGATACAATGCACAAAGCTTTGTAATGATGGAGCTTGACTTCACCACTAACTTTTCGCATCACTTCGATGCTAACATTAGTTGTTATTGTTTTTAACGACAGTAAAATAATTTAAAAAAAACAACAACAACCAAGAAACACATTAGTTATTAATGAAAAAAAACAATTCTTCTTAACCTTTTTGTAAGTTGTTGACCGTTGTGTGAAAGAGTGTGAGTGTGTGTGTGTGTGTGTGTGTGTGTGTGTGAGAGAGAGAGAGAGAGAGAGAGAGAGAGAGAGAGAGAGAGAAGCAGACCAGACAGCTCCTATCGCATTACACTGTGAATGGGTCGTAACGACAGTTGTTTTTTTCTTTCTTTTTTTTCACTCTCTTTTTGTACAGCTTTGGGGTATTTCTTTCTTCCTCAACACGAACATTATCATAAGTGTGTGTGTGTGTGTGTGTGTGTGTGTGTGTGTGTGTGTGTGTGTGTGTGTGTGTGACTCTGTGTGTGTGTGTGTGTGTGTGTGTGTGTGTGAGACTGTGCGTGCGTGTGTGTGTGTGTGTTTGACTGTGCGCGCGCGCGCATGTGTGTGTTAATGTTTGAGTGAAGTAGAGAGTGAAAGAGAATGTGAGAACATGTGAGACAGAAAGACAGAGAGAAGCAGAGACAGAGTGGGAGACAGACTGGGACAGACAGACAGACAGACAGACAGAGAGAGAGAGAGAGAGTGAGAGACAGACAGACAGACAGAGAGAGAGAGAGAGAGAGAGTGAGAGACAGACAGACAGACAGAGAGAGAGAGTGAGAGACAGACAGACAGACAGAGAGAGAGAGAGAGAGTGAGAGACAGGCAGACAGACAGAGAGAGAGAGAGTGAGAGACAGACAGACAGACAGACAGAGAGAGAGAGAGAGAGAGTGAGAGACAGACAGACAGACAGACAGACAGAGAGAGAGTGAGAGACAGACAGACAGACACAGAGAGAGAGAGTGAGAGACAGACAGACAGACAGAGAGAGAGAGTGAGAGACAGACAGACAGACAGAGAGAGAGAGTGAGAGACAGACAGACAGACACAGAGAGAGAGAGAGAGAGAGAGAGTGAGAGACAGACAGACACAGAGAGAGAGAGAGAGAGAGAGAGAGAGAGAGACAGACAGACAGACAGACAGACAGACAGAGAGTGTGTGTGTGTTACAAAATACCACTATGATATCTCAGATACCAGTTTTAATGCACTGAAACCTCCAGAACACTGCAAAACAAACACACGTACAAAATACCCGAACACCGTGTACTGTTGTGACTGGCTAGCTGGATATTCATTCCCCACTATAAAAGATTATAAGAATGAAAATAAAATCCATACACACCGTGTTTGGTACTAAGCGTTGCATTCAGGGATTGTGAAAAAGTGAATAAAATAAAGAAGGAAAGATGAAGGTTCCACGTTGTTGTTTTTTTTAATTCTTTTTTTTTTTTTATAACATTACTCCATGGCCTTATAACATTTCCGAAAGAGATTCCAGACAAGAGACATTTACAAATGGCAGCTTACGGCGCCGTAAACGTCTGCGACACTTGACAATGACGGCCATAAACCTCTTCCTCTCTCTGTCTGTCTCTCTCTCCCTTCTTTGGTAGGGGTAGAGTGTGGGCGACAGTCATTCTTACTGTAATTATCTACCTATACTGTGTGTATACACGCGAGTTGAGGTGTACAGAAAATCTTCCCGTTGAACGAATTTCTGGATGAAGTTGGTTGGCTGGTTGATAAGACTTGGCACAGGAACGGTTATGTCTCTGTGTGTATCAATTTGTGTTTATGTTTCTGTCCGTCTGCCTGCCTGTCTGTCTCTCTGTGTCTCTCCTTTGTTCAAAAGCGTTGTCTGTTAATTTTATATATTTAAGGATCATTGCAGAATAAAACTTAACAAAACGAAATAAAACAATCTGAAAAGAAATCACAAAAAAAAAACCCTGAAAAATGAAAAGCAAAACTGCCGGGCAAGCAGTGTAGAACATCAGTGTGTGTCCGACAGCTACAGGTACGTTCCCTGAATCAAACGTTTGACTTGTTGCCAGCCAAGTTGCGAGAAGTTTAGACCAAATGTGCACAAAACAACCGCAGTTGCAGTCTTCCGGGTGAGGCGATAAACCCAGGTCCTGTGTGCAGCGTGCACTTTTACTTTGCGCAAAAAACAATCCCCCACCCCCACCCCCCAAAAAACCACCGCGGCACGATATGATGGATACTTGTACAGCGCCTATCATCGGCCGGAGACCAAGCTCTGAGCGCTTTACATGGCAACATTCTGTGAAAACTCTTT
>NC_134893.1:60392971-60417971 GCF_041734735.1 Babylonia areolata | reverse complement strand
ACCTAACGCGTCCCGAATCAAGGATGCACTTTTCCCTCTTCTGCCAACATGCAAGGTGCTTGTTGTTCCTGCATTCTGTTCTTCTCCTCACTCCCCATCTCCACTCCCTTTGTGGAGTTCAGAAACCCTCCCCAGTTAGCGCCCTTTGTCGTCAAGTTCTTCGTCTTAAAAAGATAACACGTGCATGAAGCACGACTCGACACGCATGGCTGAGCCCTGACACATGCACGCACACGCGCGTGATTCCCTCCCTCCTACCCCCAACCCCCTCCCTCCCTCCCTGTCTCTCTCTCTCTCTCCTCCTCCTCCACCACCTCCTCCTCCACCACCACCTCCTCTTCTTCTTCGTTTCCTTCAGTCCCGCGCGCTCGTTCAAATTTATAATACACGCGCATGAGCGCTCTCGCGCACACGTTCTGACTGACGCACGCGCACCGCCACAGACTGTTGTTGTGAGGGTGAATGACAAGCGCGTCTGTCGGTGAGAATAATAATTTAGGGTCTGCGGGGGGGGTTTGGGGGTGCGGGGGGTGGGGTTGGGGGGGTGATGGCTGGGTGTGCGTGTGTGTGTGTGCGTGCGAGGAGGGTGGTGGTGATTTATCGAGGAAGGTGAGGGGGATGTGGTGGTGGTGGAGAGGGCACGGGTGGGTGGAGAAGGGTAGGGGGGTGGGTGGATGTGGAGTCGGGGTGTGGAGGGGGGTGGGGGAAGGGAGGAGACAGCACCATCAGCAGACAAGGCATCATCCTTTCTCAGGTCCAAAACCTTTGTGTTGCTTGTCTCTCCCCTCTGTGTCTGTTCGTCTCTCTATTCTCTCTATTCATCCACATACACACATACGCGCGCGCGGGGGGGGCGCGCTCAGACAGAGTGAGAGGGAGAAAGAGAGAGGGAGAAAGAGAGAGGGAGAAAGAGAGAGGGAGAAAGAGAGAGGGAGAGAGAGAGAGAGAGGGAGAGAGAGAGATGGGGGAGAGAGACAGACATAAGCCTTTTTCCCATTAATGAACTTTTTCTAGAACTATCCAACTTCACCTCAGACGTGTCCTTTTGCGACATTTCTTTTGTTTATTTTCTTGTTTTGTCTCACACACACACACACACACACACACACACACACATGCAGGCACACACAGACACACGCACACACACACACACACACACACATGCAGGCACACACAGACACACAGACACACGCACACACACACACACACGGACGGACGCACATACACACACGCGTGCGCGGACCCTGGAAAAAACAAATTAAGAAATAGAAAAAAAATCACAGAGCTGGAACATTGGAACATTCTAACTGGCTATGTGGCTGGTTCACCGTCATCACCACCATCATCACCGTCATCACCATCATCACCGTCACCGTCATCATCATCACCGTCATCATCGTGGAGATAGTTTAATGGTCCGGCCACACGGGTCCACGTCATTAAAAATTAACGTCAGCGGCGCCGCCATTTTGGCAGGCTGCCATTCTGACTGCATCGTGGCGAACAGACTGACAGACTGAAGATCTGCAACATGTCTGTCTGTCTGTTCTCTGCTGTGTGGCACACACACACACACACACACACACACACACACACACACACACACTCACTGTGTGTGTGTGTGTGTGTGTGTGTGTGTGTGTGTGTGTGTGTGTGTGTGTGACTGAGCTGTCACCTCACGGGGAACCGTCGATTCAGAGGCTGTCGCAGACACTGACAGCCATAAAGCCATCATCACCACAAGCCATCGTCATCAAATATAATAAAACTGTGGCATTCAGAGATAGGGGTATTAGAGAGAGAGAGAGTGAGAGAGAGAGAGACAGAGAGGGGGGGGGGGGGGGAGACATGAAGGGGGATAGAAAAGGACTGAGAGGTGGAGGGGAAGAAGAGTGGGGGGGGGGGGGGTGCAGAAAGATAAGTGGATAACCATATAAAACATGTTCCCCATCAGTAGTCCATCTGTAGTTTACATTATGTAGTTTATTTCACACTTTGTAGTCTCCTTTACACTCTGCAGTCTCCTTCATAATCTGTAGTCCTGTAGTCTCCTTCATAATCTGTAGTCTCCTTCATAATCTGTGCAGTCTCCTTCATAATCTGTAGTCCTGTAGTCTCCTTCACACTGTAGTCTCCTTCATAATCTGTAGTCCTGTAGTCTCCTTCACACTCTGTAGTCTCCTTCATAATCTGTAGTCCTGTAGTCTCCTTCACACTCTGTAGTCTCCTTCATAATCTGTAGTCCTGTAGTCTCCTTCATAATCTGTAGTCCTGTAGTCTCCTTCACACTGTAGTCTCCTTCACACTCTGTAGTCTCCTTCATACTCTGTAGTCTCCGTCATAATCTGCAGTCTCCTTCATAATCTGTAGTCCTGTAGTCTCCTTCACACTGTAGTCTCCTTCATAATCTGTAGTCCTGTAGTCTCCTTCACACTGTAGTCTCCTTCATACTCTGTAGTCTCCGTCATAATCTGCAGTCTCCGTAATAATCTGTAGTCCTGTAGTCTCCTTCATAATCTGCAGTCTCCGTAATAATCTGTAGTCCTGTAGCCTCCTTCATAATCTGTAGTCTCCTTCATAATCTGTGCAGTCTCCTTCATAATCTGTAGTCCTGTAGTCTCCTTCATAATCTGTAGTCTCCTTCATAATCTGTGTAGTCTCCTTCATAACCTGTAGTCTCCTTCATAATCTGTAGTCCTGTAGTCTCCTTCACACTGTAGTCTCCTTCATAATCTGTAGTCCTGTAGTCTCCTTCACACTGTAGTCTCCTTCATAATCTGTAGTCCTGTAGTCTCCTTCACACTCTGTAGTCTCCGTCATAATCTGTAGTCCTGTAGTCTCCTTCATAATCTGTAGTCCTGTAGTCTCCTTCACACTCTGTAGTCTCCTTCATAATCTGTAGTCTCCTTCATAATCTGTAGTCCTGTAGTCTCCTTCATAATCTGTAGCCTCCTTCATAATCAATGCAACCACTTCATGCAGGCTTTAGTGTCACGTCGTTATCCCCGAGAAAAGTAGTGCTGTGTGCATGGTAGGGACATAGCGCCCTCTTCACCACAGTACACAGTTCCTTGCTACGGCGCTACACAAGGAGGAGGCAGCCACCTTCCTTACAGTCACATACCACACATGATCATGTATGACACACGCCACACAGCAGATACATTTTGCACTTACTCTCACTACGGAACCTGAGACTTCCTCTTTCCCTGCCCCCCATCCTCCCTGGAACTAAACACACACACACACACACACACACACACACACACACATCTACACCATCTCCTTCCTTGTACTGCACCCCCCCCCCCTTAGTCCCTTCCCCCATCAGTCCCCCCACCTCCACCCCCTCCCCACCCCATGTAAATGGATTGAGGGAGGCAGCACGGAGAGGCATTCACACACTAATCGCATTTGGGACTGATCGACAACTCTGTGCCGATCCTCCTGTGGAGGGATCGATGCTTCACACTGCACTGTACTGCACTGCACAACACTATACTGTACTGCACTATATTGTACTGCACTGCACTACACTGCACAGCACTATACTGTACTGCACTGACTACACTGCACTACACTATACTGTAGTGCACTACACTACACTACACTATGGACCGTCTGTCCTGCTTTCGCCTTGCAAGTGAGCGTATACTGTATGTATTTCATTGTATGACTGTATGGACAGATGACAGACGTGAAGGCGCAAGACATGCGGGTATGGGCACACACCCAAGGCACAGACAGACAGACAGACAGACAGGCAGAAAAAAGTCTGAGCGAGAGAGAGAATAAAAACCCGATATGATTATACAAACGCAGAGAGAGAAACGAAAGAGCCAGATAGAGACAGAGACAGTGAGGCAGAGAGCAAGAGAGATCAAGGATATGATATAGATTGCAGGCAGGACGGGAGGAGGGGGGGGGGTGTTGGGTGTCATCTATTTCTGTGATGTTGCCCTGGGCGTCAATATCGTGGGCTGACGTGTTCGCGATGCCAAATTATATGCATACAGCCATGTTTGTGTCGGGAAATCCGACTACGCGTCTGTCTGTCCGTCTGTCTGTCGAGCTCAACCCCACCCCTCCTCCCCGTCTCTTTCTCTCTCTCTTTTTGTCTGCCTCAGTCTCTGCCTCAGCTCTCTCTCTCTCTCTCTCTCTCCCCCTTTCTCTCTTTCACACTGTTTCCCTCTATGTTGGTATCCTTTTCTCTTTCTTTTCGGTTTTTGAGTGGGTGCGTGTGCACGCATTTGCTTTTACACGTGACAGACAGGCAGGCACACAGACAGACAGACAGACATGCAGGCAGACAGACAGACAGAGGAAGCACTCTATACCCATAACCGAACTCCCAACACTATAAAAAAACGACGAGCATAGTTGGAAGTCAACCCCGGCAAAGTGAGGGGTGGAACAGACCTTGCCGGGGTGCTGTGCATGCTGTGACACTGCCAGTTACGGAACCGTAATTTGTTTCCACGTGCTGTGTCCTTCCGTGCGGAATCGTCATTTGTTTCAAAGTTCATTCGTCATTCGTTCCGAAACGATGTTTCCCTTGTAACGGAACTGTAATTTGTTCCGGAATGCTGTCGTTTGATACGGAATCATACTTTGTTCTGAAATACTGCGTTTTTTGTTGTTGTTGTTTTTTTGCTACGGAATCGTCATTTGTTCAAAAAATACTGTGCCCTTGTTTACGGAATCGTACTTTGTTCCAAAATGCTCTCTCTCTCTCTCTTTCTCTCTCTCTCCTTCCCTCCCCCCAAATTCTCTTACCCCCCCCCCCCCCGCCCCCCCTAATTTCCAATCAGGTACAGAGAATTCCCCAAATTGCAACAAGGAAGGAGGCAGGGGGCTATTATTAGTAGGGCTGATCTACATCGATCACAGCATTTAGTGATGATGTGCATGCTATAGCTGGCCCCCTTGTCCTGTAGCCAGCAGTCTCCGTGCCGTGATGTGCTGTGTCAGGGTGTGCACGCCCTGTGTCCTGTCAGAAAGGTCGTTAGAGGTGGGGGGTGGGGGTAGAAAGGGGTGGAGGAGGAGAGGGAGGGAGGGGAGCGGCAGAGGAAGGAAGAGAAAGGGGAAGGGAGAAAAAGAAAGGGGGTGGAGGTCGAGGGAGAGAGACGGATAGAGACGAATGAAATGAAAATAAAATAAGAGAGAGAGAGGAGGGAGGGAGGGAAGGTGTGAGAGAGAGATACCCGATTTCAGTTTCAATTCCAAGGAGGTGTTATCCACATACGCAACACCAAATCTGCTAAAACAAAACAAAACAAAAACAAAAAAAAACTAAAAGGCAAAATCGATCACAGACAGACAGACACACACACACACAGAGAAACACACACACAGAAACATGCACAGAGAAACACACACACACACACACACACACACACACACACACACACACACACACACACACACACACACAGTGAGAGAGAAAGACAGAGAGACAGTCAGACAGACAGAAACAGAGACAGACAGACAGAGAGGAAGAAGGATTGTGAGAGAAACAGACATGACGCACCACTGAGATGTTCGTTCATACTGGTACAGCCACCAGTGGGACAGACACTGACACAAAGACAGAAAGACAGACAGACAGACAGAAAGACGTGAAAAATAGCATTCCGGGATGAACGGATATGACGACAGACGTCCTGGCCTTGAACACCCGTTCATAACACCCAGTCCCCTCATTTCTTTTCAGCTTTTCTTCTTCCTCTTTTCTGTTTTTTTTCTGACTGATTTGTTTGCTTGATGAAGACAGGAACCTCTTGCCAGATGAATCGCTCCAACTACTTATTTTCAAAGACGATCTGACAAGTACACGGCCTTGGAAGTTCACTTGAATGAAGGTCTCATTTACTGGGATCTATGGAGGGGGAGGGGTTGTTCTCAAGTGGAGGATGGGGGAAAGAAATAGAGTCAGCACTTTCTTGTTTTTCTAACCGCGTGTACAGTCCTCCCTCTCCCTCCCTACCCTCTCTCCCTCCTCCACCCCTCTCTCTCCATCCCTCTATCTCTCCCTTCAAGTGGGTGGAGGCGCCATTCCACTTAGCGTTCATCAATTCTTTTCTGTTTTGTCCGTCACGAAGTATCTCCCCTCTCCCCTGTATCTCCATGTCGCTCTCCCTGTGCACGCGTGCCAGAGAAAAATGAAGTAGATATGGGCGTGGAGGGGGGCAGGGTGGAGGGGGGGGGGGGGGTTGGGGGGGGGGGGGGGCACAAGGAGAGAGAGAGAAGGGGGTGATGGGGAGAGAGGGCGGCATAAATAGTGTAGCAAAACCACACGTTTTATTTGTTAGGCCAGTGGCTTGTGACAGTTTAAATCTACGTGGGTATGTTTGAGGGCGTTGCAAAACGCATTATTGAACACAGCACATTTTTCAATGCGTGTGTACGTGCTGTGCACGAGTGTATTGAAATGTGTGTGTGTGTGTGTGTGTGTGTGTGTGTGTGTGTGTGTGTGTGTGTGTGTGTGTGTGTGCGCGCGCGCAGTGTGAGGGTGACCTGTCCCTACACCCCAGACACACACACACACACATGCAGCTGCGTTGTTAAAGAACAGCAGTGAATAAAACCGAACTCCACCAACATCTCTCGTCCCATTCAAGTCCACGGTACACACACACCAGCCAAATGTGCAAGTTACGGTGAAACTAACTGACCACTACACACACATGCTCGACTCTGCCTCCATCCAGGAGCTGATACATACACTGCTGCCAGCAGACAGATGCCAGACGGGCCCCCCAAGAGAGTGATTACACAATCACTGTCGGCCCCGACACGGACGCGGCTTGTTTGGTTCAGCATACATGGTGAGGCGGTGGGGTGTGGGGGCTGGGAGGGGGGCTGGGGGGGGGGGGGGGGGCATCACTAACACAAAATAACATCTGGAGAGGGCGCCACCACAGACTCGTGGTGTGACGGTGCGTTGTAGCTCTTTGAGCCATCAGTGCCTGTCAGACTGGTGACCGCTCACTGACTTCACAGCTCGCGTTATTTTGTTGATGCGAGGTGGGGTTTTTTAAATATTTATATTTTAATTCGTGATCTTTGTGTGACTGGTTTCAGTTTAAGTTCCCTTATGGGATACCTATCGTATGACACAGTGTAAAGCATATTGCTCACCTGTGGGCTTGTTAGTATTCCGAACAATTTCTTCTTTTGTCCTCCTTTGCCACAGTCACCAATATTGTGATGTCCCATTAAACAAAATTCATCCTCCCCACCCATCCATTAGAAAAAAAAGAAATGAAACATGTCCTGAAATCAATCCCTAAAAATGAAAGAATGAAAAGAATAACAATATAATAATTCCAAAAAGAAAGGAAAAATGAAAAAGAGAGAATGAGTGAGAGAGAGAGGGGTGGGGTGCGGGGGTGTGGGGGGGTGGAGGGGGGAAGGCAAAGGCAAAGATTTATTTAATCATGCAGAGAGTACACTCCGAAAAAAAAAAGGGGGGGGGAACTTAGATATTTATTTTACATTATTAAAATCAGAAGAGAAAGCTGAATCACAAACCTCTGATCATGTCTTCCACAAAGAGACAGTACGTGCAGTCTGTGACCTAGACACCCCCACCCTCCCACCTCCACCCACCAACCTGCTCACACACCTGTTGAGTCACTGACGGTGATGCAAAGGAATGACTCACTGAACCGGAAGCAGTACGCTTCAATGTGTGTGTGTGTGTGTGTGTCCGACAACTCCCACTCCCAGCAGAGTTCCTCCAGACCAAGTAAGACTCACACCTGATCAGCTGGTGTGATCATACACATGAGGCTTCTCCACAACTAAAACAGGGCAACACGTCAAAACAACAACAACAAAAAGTGCAAAGTATATTCAACTTTAAAACCTGGAGACTCGCTCAGACTTGGGTCCGATTCGCAGACTAGAGTTCAGTTTCACTTTGAAGCTGTTACCTGATTCATTTCGGACAAAACATCACCCTTATTTATTTGTGCGGACGTTTTAATGATGCTACAGTTAAGTTAAATGTGTTACACCGTGGATGAGTTCATTAAGATACATGAAAGTGTGTCATCTACCTGTAGACACTGGGAACGTTGATGATGTTTTCAACTTTTTACATTCATAACCAGTCGTTTTTCTTGTTACATTAACGACTTTATTCTTAATAAGTCAGTTAAGTTTTTTTAAAAAATTTCCTTTAGTTGCTTGTATCTATATATTTATTCAAATATTCAGCTATGAATACACTGTTTCTGCCAACTCACCCAACAACACCCCCTCTCTGCAACCTTTTCGTTATTTAGTTTGAAAAAATAACATTGCAAACATGAAAACTAATACTTTAACTAGATGTCTACAATCATCAGTATGTGTGACGGGACATGACATCAAATTCCTCCTCCTCCAAGCACGGCGTTCGATCGATCAGAGTTGCCAAACCTTTGTCCTGCTTTACTGATCACTGAATAACGACAGTCAAGGAGTCTCTCTCTCTCTCTCTCTCTCACACACACACACACACACACATACGCACACGCACGCACGCACACATACATAAACACGTGCCCCAACCAGTAGTATACACGGACCCAATTCCTTCCTTCCAACCAAACTTGAAGAAAACTAAACACAAACAACAAAACCAACAAAGCGGGAATGCAATGCCAGACAGACGCTAGCCGACACCAAAGCTGCTTCGGAAACGAAGGCTCAGACAAGTACGGCAATTCTTTTTATATCATTATTTCTTATAGAAAGTGTGATGAATAACACCATGACAGGAGGAAGGGGGGGGGGGGAACAAAACGAAGGAGTGGAGGGGGGTGTGGGGGAGGGAGCGGAGGGTGGGTGGTGGTCGAAGGAAGACAGAAAGAGATAAAAAATATATAACGCCTACTACGCACGTGTTGCCAGGCAACCGATTGATTGTGAGGGGAGGTAGGGGTAGGGGTAGGGGCGGTGGGGGTGGGGGAGGAGGGGGATTTAGCAGTGATACCGTTGTACGCCTGATGACTACTGCCTCAGCGAGATAAGTCCTCCCCATCTCTCCCCAAACCCCCGCCCCCATCATCTCTCAATACCCCCCTCCCCCTCTCGTTCTCTCTGTCTCACGTGTCTATGGAACAGGATGCTATATTGAGCATCTACTGTGTAAACACCACACTGATAATGTGATATATATATATATATATACAATTGAGTGTGTGTGTGTGTGTGTGTGTGTGTGTGTGTGTGTTGTCGTTGTTGTTGTTGTTGTTGTTGTTGTTGGTGGTGGTGGTGGTGGTGGTAAAACGAATAAGCAGGGAGGTCTATTATTCAGTCGTTGTGTTGTTGTTGTTGTTGTGTGCGTTTCCATGAACTCCGGATTCTCTTAATCTTCATTACCGAACGGCTTCTATGGTGTTATGCGCGGACAATGACTGAATACATGTTGAATAATGTGCAGTGTGTGTGTGTGTGTGTGTGTGTGTGTGTGTGTGTGTGTGTGTGTGTGTGTGTGTGTGTTTGTCTACGTGAGACAGAGAGAGACAGAGACAGACACAGAGAGAGACAGAGAGAGAGAGAGAGAGAGAGAGAGTTATCATTCAGTGTTGGTGAGAAGTCAGAGAGGTGTGTACTGCAGGATGGCTTGTGGCGCCTGGTGAGGTAGGTAGGTAGGTAGGTAAGTACCACCCTGCCGGATTCCACGTCACGATCAATCAATGAGTCTGGCACCATCCCCCCCACTCCCCCCATCCACTGGACCTGCAAGGGGAACAGTCTCTGGAATGGGAAAGGTCAGAGGAATGCGAAGGGTGGGTGGTGGGGTGGTGGGGTGGTGGAAACGATGCAGTGGAGACAGGAGCAGCATGTAGAGGCACGACTGCACGGCTTGATAATGATGATCAGGACTGTGAAAATATAAACCTAGTTTATGCTGAACTTCATGGAATAAATAAATCAATCACAACAAGCCGGTCTTTTTATCTGTTCTGTTTTCTGTTGCAAAAGTGCAGAGCAGGGAAATGTTACCAATTTAGAATCGCAAACAATTATTCAAAAAAAATTGTTTCTTTTTAATAGAATAATTTAAAAATAAGATTGTGCGAACTTGATATTAGCGTCTCTGTCTCCCTCTGTGTGCGTGTGTGTGTGTGTGTGTGTGTGTGTGTGTGTGTGTGTGTGTGTGTGTGTGTGTGTGTGTGTGTGTGTGTGTGTACCGCGCATGCACGCGTGTATGGTTATAAATTACAAATAACTATTGTTTGCTTTTCCACTGTGATTTAAGATAAAATTCTGCTCCCCCCGAAAACGGAGTATGACAGCCTATATGGCGTGGGTAAAAGTGATCAAACACGTGAAAACCCACTCGTGAAAACCCACATGTATACGAGTGAATGTGGGGGTCGCAGCCCACGAACGAAGAAGGAATTCTGCATGTCTAGATGGGCCTGTATATCTGTGAACAACAGTCTGCGTTAATCAAGAGGAAAAACAACCCCTTTTGTCTATAAACTGTTTTCGTTCAATGTCCTGAATCGAGCAAGTTGGTTTGAATTGTAGTCTGTCAGTCTGACGGTTGGAGAGCCAAGTAATTGTACAACTGGGGCACACGTTATTTTGGCTGAGGGCATTATAGGCAGACACGTGCTGTTGCCTTAGCGATCGTCAGGGCTACACTCACTGCTTTGTCTTATCACATTCCGTTCGTCTGGTGGGTCTGAACCATGTTACGTCAGCAGTGTGTGTGTTGTGTCAGGGGGCTGTTCGCGTACATTGTTATACTATATATATATATGAGTGTGTGTGTGTGTGTGTGTGTGTGTGTGTTATTGTGATTCACTCTAACATGTATCACACACACACACACACACACACATATACATTCATTCATATATAGGAATATACACGCGCGCACCCACACACACACAGCCAAACGAACAACAAACAACACAGCATTTCAAATCGTTGAGGTTTTTATTCACTTGGTGTGGTTTGCTCAGCAAGCCCCTTCTCCTCACCCCTCCCCTCCAGCCATACCCAGTCCCATTGTCTGCCTGAAGGGCTCTCTGTTCAGCCTCTCCCTTCCTTTCACCCCGCCCAGTCTCTCTCTCTGTTTGTCTGTCTCTCTCTGTGTGTCTTCGGCAGTGTAGTTGTGGTTTTCACTACAGGAACGGGTTCTCTTTCTGTCCCTAATGGTCACGCAATAACTGTAGCATGACCCGCCAGACTGTCTCCCTGTGCGAGTGAGCGTGAGCACTGAGCCGGAAAACTGATTAACACCCCCCCCCCTCCTCACACTACTCCTCACCCCAGCCCTTTCTCCTCCCTCCGCCCCTCACCACCACTACTACTCTCCCCCCCCCCTCCATCTTGCCTTATGAGTCACAGCACAATGAGCACCACACAGGGGCAGGGTTAGGGGCCACTGTCTGCCTTGTGTCATGTTTTTGAATCGGATTCAGATGTCTGGCCCGGCTTGTGTGTGTGTGTGTGTGTGTGTGTGTGTGTGGTGTGTGTGTGTGTGTGTGTGTGTGTGTGTGTGTGTGTGTGTGTGTGTGTGTGTGCTGGACATGGCTGGATCGCTGGCTGACTGTGGGGCTGCTGGTTTGAAAACGTAACTGACACGCCGGAAGTGTCGAGTTCAGTTCAAGCGCCAAAATCGTCTTGATTGTAGTGTGTATACGCGCACGCGCGCGCGCGCGCGCGTGTGTGTGTGTGTGTGTGTGCGTGCGCGCGCGTGTGTGTATGTGTGTGTATGTGTGCGCGCGCGCATACGTATACGTGTGAACATGAATGTGTACACAAATGTCTGAGCATGTATGTGTGTGAGATCACGTACAGCAACAACCGTTACTTTCTGAACGATGGACGCTCAGCGTGTTTCTTTTTCCGTCAGCCATACTTGTGTCACTGGCTACCACAGGATCCTCAAAGTGCGCAGTCTCTACTGTTAGTCTGGTTTTATATGACAGCCCACAGGGCCAAATCGAAGCTAAAAACATTCCGTTGTCAAGAAAGCAAAATGAAATAGCACATCAGACCTTACAATGAAAATAAATAATAACAAAGAATAAAAGAGAGAAAAATTAATGTTTAAGTGATAACTACAGATGCTCTGAAGCCCCCCCCCCCCCTCCGCCACCACACACACACACACACACACACAACCAGCAGGGTCCCGTACAGTCTATGTGTAATGTGCCTCAGGTGTTGCCTTGCCAAGTCCCTGCACTTCATGATCGTCGGGGGAGAGGGGAGGGGGGGAAGAGGGGGGCGGGGGGGGGGGGGGGGGTCAGCGGCGTGGTTCGTGACGCCGTAATTATGATGGATGAGAATGCACTCAGGTCTCCACCATGGCACTGTCATGCAATACAACCCCCAGTGTGCGCCCCCCCCCCACCCCTTCTTTTTGCGCTTCTCCCTATATCTCACTTCTCTCTCTCTCTCTCTCTCTCTCTCTCACCATTTCCTGTTTGACTTATCTCGGATCGGCTTTAAAACGTCAGAGATGGGATGATTTTTTGCTGTTGTTTTTCTCGCGAAAGGTGAAAACAGAATCAGATAGTAACAAACAAAAAAAAAAAAAAAAAAAATGGCAGATCGTGAAGAAGGGTTTATCTACAATAGACCTTCACATGCGTGCGTGCGTGATATATAAATATAACTCCTACACACTGAAACGATCCATCTGATGTATAATCAGAACAGAAAAGACACATGGAAGTCAGCAACACAAGACGGCCCAACAGACGTCTTGCGTCATTTCTCTTCCCCCACCCACACCTCCCCTCAACATGTAACCTTCCACCTTAAACCTCCCTCCCCTCAACATGTAACCTTCCACCTTAAACCTCCCTCCCCTCAACATGTAACCTTCCACCTCAAACCTCCCTCCCCTCAACATGTAACCTTCCACCTCAAACCTCCCTCCCCTCAACATGTAACCTTCCACCTCAAACCTCCCTCCCCTCAACATGTAACCTTCCACCTCAAACCTCCCTCCCCACGCACGCTCCACCCCCACCCCACCCTAAAAAACAACTACCTCCCACCACCTGTTTTTTTCCCTTTCCTCAAAGTCATCCCCACCTCAAACCAAATCTTAAAAAATACAACCAAGAAACAAAACAAAACAAAAAAATCAACCAAGTTCATTCTTGCATGGAGCCGGATCAGACAGAGATGGACAGACGGACGGACATACAGAACGAACACAATGCACGGACAGACGGACGGACGGACATACAGAACGAACACAATGCACGGACAGACGGACGGACGGACATACAGAACGAACACAATGCACGGACAGACGGACATACAGAACGAACACAATGCACGGACAGACGGACATACAGAACGAACACAATTCACGGACAGACGGACGGGCAGACAGGACCAACACAAGAGGAGCGGTCATTGCAGACTCCTGAGGAACCTGACCTGTACTGAGGAGGGAGTATAGTAGTAGAATGGGGAGGAGAGGTGGGGGAGGGGGGGGGGGGGGGGCAAAGGTCACACCTGCCGCCAACAGGACTCCCTCCGTCCAGTACAGGCCACTTCAGGCCGTCAGTGGTTGGCGCCAAACCGCGCTACTGCCACATCACCATCCACAGCATCCACATCACCCACACCACCATCCACATCACCCACACCACCATCCACATCACCCACACCACCATCCACACCACCATCCACACCACCATCCACATCACCCACACCACCATCCACACCACCATCCACACCACCCACACCACCATTCACACTACCGTCTTGCTGCACTGTGTGTTTTCAATGTCTTTACTTGCTGCATTGTGTGTTTTCAATGTCTTTACTTGCTGCACTGTGTGTTTTCAATGTCTTTACTTGCTGCACTGTGTGTTTTCAATGTCTTTACTTGCTGCACTGTCTGTTTTCAATGTCTTTACTTGTTGCACTGTGTGTTTTCAATGTCTTTACTTGCTGCACTGTGTGTTTTCAATGTCTTTACTTGTTGCACTGTGTGTTTTCAATGTCTTTACTTGTTGCACTGTGTGTTTTCAATGTCTTTACTTGTTGCACTGTGTGTTTTCAATGTCTTTACTTGTTGCACTGTGTGTTTTCAATGTCTTTACTTGTTGCACTGTGTGTTTTCAATGTCTTTACTTGTTGCACTGTGTGTTTTCAATGTCTTTACTTGTTGCATTGTGTGTTTTCAATGTCTTGCTGCACTGTGTGTTTTCAATGTCTTTACTTGCTGCACTGTGTGTTTTCAATGTCTTTACTTGTTGCACTGTGTGTTTTCAATGTCTTGCTGCACTGTGTGTTTTCAATGTCTTTACTTGCTGCACTGTGTGTTTTCAATGTCTTGCTGCACTGTGTGTTTTCAATGTCTTTACTTGCTGCATTGTGTGTTTTCAATGTCTTGCTGCACTGTGTGTTTTCAATGTCTTTACTTGCTGCACTGTCTGTTTTCAATGTCTTTACTTGCTGCACTGTGTGTTTTCAATGTCTTGTTGCACTGTGTGTTTTCAATGTCTTGTTGCACTGTGTGTTTTCAATGTCTTGTTGCACTGTGTGTTTTCAATGTCTTGTTGCACTGTGTGTTTTCAATGTCTTTACTTGTTGCACTGTGTGTTTTCAATGTCTTGTTGCACTGTGTGTTTTCAATGTCTTGTTGCACTGTGTGTTTTCAATGTCTTTACTTGCTGCACTGTGTGTTTTCAATGTCTTTACTTGCTGCACTGTGTGTTTTCAATGTCTTTACTTGCTGCACTGTGTGTTTTCAATGTCTTTACTTGCTGCACTGTGTGTTTTCAATGTCTTGCTGCACTGTGTGTTTTCAATGTCTTTACTTGCTGCACTGTGTGTTTTCAATGTCTTTACTTGCTGCACTGTGTGTTTTCAATGTCTTGCTGCACTGTGTGTTTTCAATGTCTTGCTGCACTGTGTGTTTTCAATGTCTTTACTTGCTGCACTGTGTGTTTTCAATGTCTTGCTGCACTGTGTGTTTTCAATGTCTTTACTTGTTGCACTGTGTGTTTTCAATGTCTTTACTTGCTGCATTGTGTGTTTTCAATGTCTTTACTTGCTGCATTGTGTGTTTTCAATGTCTTTACTTGTTGCACTGTGTGTTTTCAATGTCTTTACTTGTTGCACTGTGTGTTTTCAATGTCTTTACTTGCTGCATTGTGTGTTTTCAATGTCTTGCTGCACTGTGTGTTTTCAATGTCTTTACTTGTTGCACTGTGTGTTTTCAATGTCTTTACTTGCTGCATTTGTTTTCAATGTCTTGCTGCACTGTGTGTTTTCAATGTCTTTACTTGCTGCACTGTGTGTTTTCAATGTCTTTACTTGCTGCATTGTGTGTTTTCAATGTCTTGCTGCACTGTGTGTTTTCAATGTCTTTACTTGCTGTTGAGAACAGAATCCTGTTTAAAGCAAAGGTCACGAAAAAAAAGCATTGAGAATAGGGAGGGAAGAGAGATGACATAGCCAGAGAGACTGACAAAGATTGGAGAGAGAGAGACATAGACAGAGAGAGAGAGACATAGACAGAGAGAGAGAGACATAGACAGAGAGAGACAGAGAGAAGGGACGAGGAGAGAGAGCAGGAGCTGACCAGGAGCAACACACACGCAATGTATAGAGGGGCCTACACAGTACATGTACACAGGACAGTGGTGTGTCCTGAGCCCTGCTGAATTGTCCATTGACCAGCAGGGGTGTCAGCCACACAATGCACAGTGAGGGGGCAGCGGTGTGTGTGTGTGTGTGTGTGTGTGTGTGTGCTCAGTGACCGTGTCCGGGCTGAGCTGGGCAACGGCCGTGTCGTCTTGTAATGACTTGGTGGTTGTCATGAGCTGTATACTGGGGGAGACGGAGAGACACTGGGCTTTAGATTTCTCTTTCCGTGTCGTTGGGTTTGACTGTATTTCTCTCTCTCTGTGTATGTATTGATATTCCATGATATGATATTCCATGTTCACGTCCACTTTGTTTATATGTCTCCCCCTCTGACTGATGGGCCCCATAGCCTTTGTCAAAGAAAACAATTGTTCTTGCCTAAAATATTAAACCTTCAATAAAAAAAAAAACAACAAAAACAAGTTCAGAGTTCTGAGTTACGAGTTCTCTCTCGTTATGTTCCTTTAACAAGAAAAAACATAAATCAAAACAAAATTGGACACGTGACAACGACACCATCTCTGGTGTGCGCTCTGTGGGTCCCTCACCGGCTCGGAGCATTCAAAACACCCTCCACGTGCCAGACAGCGGACTGTGGCACACCAGCCTTGCCTCAGTGCCCCACGTGAAAACCTCTTTGTACCAACCAAGCATGGCTCATATTGCATGCACGATGACGGCGATTCAGAACCCGGGGCGCGCCTGCCATAAAATTCAACAAACACCCAGCCTTTTGACTGTCATTTTACGAGGTTGTATATAAAAAGAGAGAGACGTAAATGCGTAAAAGAAAGCGGAAAAAAAGAATTACCCGTCCTATTCCTGCCGGAAAGATTTCCGTCCGCCTTGTGAACTGCAGTGACTTGCTGCAGTCACGTGGCCCTTTGGTGAACACACCCCACAAAGCCATTCTGTGCAGCAGTCACTGTCACTCTCGGTAAAGTCCTGTTTTAGCGTCACACATTCAGGGACCCGTTTTACCAGCAATTTTTTGTGCATGTGAAACGATATTACCATTAGTAGATTCTGTGACCCAGCCTATTTTACCGGCATTTATTGTGTACAGATGAAACGAAATTATCATAAGTAGCTGTTGTAACCCATTGTCAGTGCTTCTCGACTCTTATTTTGTCTTATTTTCTCAACTAATGTGCCACCATCTTGCTGTTTCAGTTTCTGGTCCCGAAAACCATGAAACTGAAAACAGAAAACCTGGCGGCTTGAGACGTGAAGTGTCTGTTCGGGTTGATGTCAAGGGTCAGTTCCCGTCGTGCTGTCCCTCTTCCTTCATCAGGAGGTCGACAACACGCAACGTGTCATTTCTCATATGCCTCCATTGCAATCTACGCGAACATTTTCCTGTAAATATGTGCAGTCATTTAGGACGCTTGCATGAAGGCTATACGAAGGCTATACCCTGTGTCCTGAGCGACACCAGTGTTCACGATTCCCCACAAAACTACACTTCAAACCCGCGGGGTTGATGATTTATCCCCCCCCAACTCCCCCGACGCCCCCCCCCCCCAACTCCCCCTTCTGTTCCTCCAGGTCCTCTCCCACTCTTCTCTTTCCCTCTCCTTAATCCCTCGGGTCGGTCAGATGGAACAAAGCCTGCAACACCATCCGTCCACCCCCACAGCCACTGGGAGAATGAAAAAACAACAAAAACGATAGCACACTGTGTGTGTGTGTGTGTGTGTCTGTGTCTGTGTCTGTGTGTCTATCTCTCTCTCCAGACCGCCACTTCCAGTTGGTGTGTTTTCCTGCTCTTCAAGGCATTAAAAAAAAAACCCACACATTCAAACGATTCACATTCCACATGTCAGAATAATATCAATTATCCCACGAAAAGACGAAAATATCATCAAACAATGAACTCATCAGACCTGCATCCCTGTTGCAATTATTCGTCCTGAGGCTCATGAAACTGGTTATGTCAGCTTTCCGTCACTCACGTCGCACTGATTAGGGCCATGGCCAAAATCGTCCCCCCACCCCACCCCGCCCCCCCAAGTTCGAAGAGTCTGTTTCTGTGTCTGTCTCAGTGTCTGTATGTCTCCCCCTCTCTCATAAACACACACACACACACACACACACACACACACACCTGAGTCCTCCCCACCCCACCCTGTGGTACAGTGCAGAACCTGACATCAATACTGTGGCTGGAGTGTGGACTGTATCCTGTACAGACCGGCAGCTGGCGTGATGTCATCAGGCATCGATCTGTGAGGAGATCCGATCAACAGAAATCACACCTCCCCGACCCTCTCCACCCCCCTCACCCCCCACTTCTCCCCTCCCCCAGCCCCCTTCTGCAGCCCTGCCAAAGACAGACAGCCCAGCCAGATTAGAAACAAGTCTCAACACCCAGCGAGGACCCACTTCCAGTCCAACAACACGGCGTTTCCAAGGTTCAGTCAGCACAACTCTACAAGCAGTGGCCACAGGTTCCAGTCCCATGTGTACGGACGTGGGTTTTTACTCCCCCTACCCTCGACCTAAAGTCGTGGTCTGGGTGCTAGTTCTTCGGATGAGATGATTAAATCCAGGTCCCATGTGAAACATGCACTTTGCGCACCCTAGAGAACCCACGGCTAGAAAAGGATTGTCCAATGACGAAGTTTTGCAGAAAAATCTACTTTTACAGTAAAACAAATACACTTGCAGACAAAAAACCCCCAAAAAACAACAACAACAAAAACAAGCAAACAAAAAAAAGAAAAAGAAAAACAGGCGGCTCTGCACTGTCGCGACGTGTTCTACTTGGGAAGATCAGCCCGATTCAACACAGAGAAATCTGCTGCGACAAAAAGTACTGCAATACAGTACACTAAATACATTACAGGTACAACACAATACAGTAGAAAGAGTTTCAGTGTGTGACTGCTTTTAATCGGAGAACGAGGGGTGATCACATCGTGCAACCTCAATTAACAAAAACAAACTTTGTAATACAAGGATTTAATGTCCGTACGAGCACGTGACTTTCACGTGGCCTCCCAGTTCTGATCATTTCAAATCATACTTGCATTCAAACACCAGTCTTTTGAATACGTGTAAGTCCAACCAACTACAGTCTAGGTTCACACTCACACACAGACAGACAGACAGACAGATAGACAGACAGGCACACACAGAGGGGCACACACAAAGAGATGTAATCAGAATAAAGACAAAAATTAGCGATAAATTTACCTACACTTTACAACTAAATACTCTTTCCAACCAACAGCACATCACTTCTTTACCCCAATCCCTGTTGTCCCTATGGCGTATAAAGACCGAGGCACTGTTTTCTCGTGTGGGGGCCTCTATCTTATCTGGTACACCGAGCCAAAGCGATGTCAGTGTTGGTGGACACTAAGCCAGGTGGTTAGGACTTTCCATTCAGCCATGTGGACTGGGTGAACGACGGCAGGACACAATGCACTGTCCACATTCCTAATCACTGGGTCCGGGTCTGTTGACACGTTTCAAACACACACAGTACGTCGGCTGGCTGGTCCTGTGTGTCTTGTCTGGTCCACCTCCACCCCGGCCCCCTAACCCTCTGTGTGTGTGTGTGTGTGTGTGTGTGTGTGTGTGTGTGTGTGTGTGTGTGTGTGTGTTTCTTCAACAATATTTTTATGTCTGTTTTTATTCGTGGATAAAAAAATCCAAAAGCGTTTGATTTAACAAAGCATTGCGCTGATTTCAGCTGCGTCAAGAACTCCACTGTTTGGTGTATGCTGGTTTAAATAATCTTTAATTGTTCAACAGTATGCATGATTACGACGCAAACAAAGACAAAAGAGCATCAAAGTTTAAAGCTTATACTGTGCTCACAACGATGCACTTCAATTGTAACATGACGGCTGATGAACCATATTATCACACACACACACACACACACACACACACACACACACAAACATACACTGTCTGTCTGTCTGTGTCTCTCTCTCCTGACATAGCCGAAACAACTGTCGCCCAGTGTCTTTCAGTCGACACAGCACTCGCGATTACAGACAGTCCCTTCAACGTGGCTACGACGACTCAAAAGATAAGTACATAATACTCTTAACACTGATACATAATACTCTTACACTGATACATAATACTCTAACACTGACACAAGTGTCGATGCCCTCTGCGCGTGCTTGGTGCTGAGGCAGCATACTTTAGACGTTGTCTTGCTAAAACTGTTTTGTGTAGTTGTGTGTGTACGTACGTTTGTGCACAACTGATAAATGATTGGACTTAAAAAAAAGTCCTTCTTGTGCCCCTAACTGAGAATAGACCCCCCCCCCCTCCCCGCACACACACACTTGGCACACCACCCTCACACTAACACCCCCCCCCTCCCCGCACACACACACTGGGCACACCACCCTCACACTAACACCCCCCCCCCTCCCCGCACACACACACTTGGCACACCACCCTCACACTAACACCCCCCCCTCCCCGCACACACACACTGGGCACACCACCCTCACACTAACACACCCCCCCTCCCCGCACACACACACTGGGCACACCACCCTCACACTAACACACACCCCCTCCCCGCACACACACACTGGGCACACCACCCTCACACTAACACACACCCCCTCCCCGCACACACACACTGGGCACACCACCCTCACACTAACACCCCCCCCCTCCCCGCACACACACACTGGGCACACCACCCTCACACTAACACCCCCCCCCCTCCCCGCACACACACACTGGGCACACCACCCTCACACTAACACCCCCCCTCCCCGCACACACACACTTGGCACACCACCCTCACACTAACACACCCCCCCTCCCCGCACACACACACTTGGCACACCACCCTCACACTAACACACCCCCCCTCCCCGCACACACACACTGGGCACACCACCCTCACACTAACACCCCCCCCCTCCCCGCACACACACACTGGGCACACCACCCTCACACTAACACCCCCCCCCTCCCCGCACACACACACTGGGCACACCACCCTCACACTAACACCATCCCCACTAAGTTATTCATCGACAAGATTATCGGTCTTTGGACTATACACAGACCTCTTAGTTGACAGTCAGTTGTATCCAAAACCCTGTTTCTCCCCCCCCCCCCCCTCCCCCACCACTCTCCCATTCTCTAAGTTGTTTTCTCTTTGAAAATCACGTTCATTCTTTGTATTATCGTTTCTCTCTATTAATATTTTTGTTTTGCTGAAAATCATCCATGGTCACTTTCAAATTTCTAGAGCTAGAAGACATCCGTCACATAAATACGTAAAATTTACTTCAAGTTTACATAAGGACAGGACTTTGTATACATGTATGAGAATGTTGTTTAATCCCGTTTGTCTAAAACTATGGTGTACTGTGACATGTTCCAACTATAAGTATTGTTGAAACCAATCGCATGCTGCTGACCTAACCCCAGGAGCATGGAAACAAAGCTCTCTGCCTGAACCGTAGTAGCAGTGCAGTTGTGCTCATGTATCATCCATCTGTCAACGCTCCAGGCTACACACCACAACACTCTCCTTCTATACGTGTACAGCGAGCCTCCAGTCCATCGCCAGATACGTGACCTTTTGCCTTTTAAAGTGGGTCGTTAATTCGAAGCAGAGCTTTTCAGATCGTCAGCAACCCACCTCCGGCACCCCTCCCCCCACCTCTATCCCTCCCTCCCACCCCTACTCTCTCTCTCCCTCCACCCCCACTCTCTCTCTCTCTCCCTCCACCCCCACTCTCTCTCTCCCTCCACCCCCACTCTCTCTCTCTTATCGGGCCGAAAATCTTGCTCCCCAGTCCAACATCCCGTCGAACGAGGCCGTCTCAGCCTGCTTGCATTCCTTCTGTGTTTCCGTTCGGACCATTAACTTCTTGAACGTGTATTTACGACACACTTGAAACTGACCCACGCATGTGTGTCCACTTAAGTGTGTGTGTGTGTGTGTGTGTGTGTGTGTGTGTGTGTGTGTGTGTGTGTGTGTGTGTGTGTGTTGTGTAGACTGAGAAGAAGAGAATATCGGTTCAGCTCTTTATATACCAATACTTATCTTTATCTTGTCGGTCGGAACACATTCGTGTCTTATCGCGTTTAGGACTGCATGGTGTATAAAACTGTGTGTACGCGTATTAGTTATAGTAGGTGATCGAGTGAGTCTCTCTCTCTCTCTCTCTCTCACACACACACACACACACACACACACACATATATAAACAAGCGACACCTAAAACGGAACCACATCTTGTTAAGCACGAGAAACAAACAGAAACTGCATACTGAAAGTACCAAAAAAAAAAAAAAAAAAAAAAAAAGCCAAAAAGACCCCAACAACAGACGACCTATCACCACCCCTTTCCCCACCCCACCTTCACCCTATCCATCCAAACCAAGCCAAGCGAGCGGCCAACCAACCAACCACCCAACCAACCCAACCAACCCAACCCACACCCCCAGTGTAATTTCTCCGTCTCAGTGCAGGAGTTGCACGGCAAAGCAAAGCGAGGCCAGCTAGAACCAAACGAGTTACGGCGTCGCCGACACACGATTCAAGAGAGAGAGAGAGAGAGAGAGAGAGAGAGGGGGGGGGGAAGTGAAAGACAGGGAAAAAGAGAGGCGAGAGAAGTGAGAACAACTCGAGCTGCAGCCATATACATAGAACACACACACAGACACACACACAGACACAGAGGCAGCAACCACATCACACCACACCACAAGCAGGAGAGTAGAGAAGAGACGCCTGAAGAAAATAATCCCAATAATTGATCATCGTGTGTGTGTGTGTGTGTGTGTGTGGAGTGGTGAAGTGAGGTGAGGCGGGGCGGGGGGAGGGGGAGGGATGGAAGGGGGAGAGGGGTTGGAATGGGTTTCAAGACGTCTGTGGGTCGCCATGGCAACCTTGCTTCCCCTTCGGCCTGCCTGCTTGCCTGCTCCGCTTGTGCAGCGGCCATGACTGCTGTGTGTGTGTGTGTGTGTGTGTGTGTGCGTGTGGTGGAAAGACATTGAGAAGAAAGAAGGGAGTCCCGAGTCCCAGGGCTACCCCCACCCCCTCCCCTCCACCCCTTCCCCCCTCTCCTCTTTCTCCTCACCTCCTGGTTGTCGCCCCTACATCCGGGGCCCTCTGTCAACCCCCTCCCCCAAACCACCAACCCTCTCCCCCCCCCCCCCCTTCGCGCGCAGGGAAGGGCAGCTTTGAAAAACATGGCCGACGGGGCCGTAAGTTGGGAGAGAGAGAGGGTTGGAGTGGGCTGACAGTCGGCACTGCTGGCAACCGTTTGTCCAGGGTATCGGTCGTGGCCATGGTCATGGCTTCAATTGTGAAAGGAGGAAATACAAAAGGGAAACTGATTTTGTCTTGAACTGTCCGGCGCTACACGATCTGACAACTAATCATCGTCGTTTTGTTGAAATAAATCTGTCACTGGAAGTGATGAAGTCCAGAAGGGACATCATGTAAAAAAACAAACCCAGAGCAGCAATAAACTCACAGGTAACAATTTGCTCAACTTGTACATAAACAAATAATTCACTCATGAAACGGCAAAATACATTCCTTTCAAATACCAATACCATGTCGTCCAATTTCAGATTACAGTGTTACTTGAATACGAACAAAAAATGAGGACGTTTTCAAAAGCTTAGCGCTGCACCTACATCAGTATCAGTATCGTACCTACATCATGAATCATTAAAACGTTCCATCTATTGCTGCAACGAGCGATATCTCAGCGAGAGTATTCCAGGCATATAGTCACTGAAAGTTGTCACTTTCTGGATACTGCTACTACTGCTACTTTGCTACCACTGCTACTTCTACTAAAAGTACTTTTACATACCGCATTCAAACCTCTCCAAGCGCTTTATAATTACACATCAGTCCAAGATTCATGGTGTTTCTGATTATGTCAAGTTTAACAACCTCACCCATTCAAATGAAGCTGTGGACTTTGTAAATGAACCCTGTACCCCTCCCTCCCCCCTCCCTTCTATATCATTTTCTCCGTCCATCTTCTCTCTCATGTGGAACATAAGCGGTGGACAGGTCAGGGTGCTAGCGCTTCCACAAGAAAATATGTAAATGGAAATCCCTCCAGCAGTCTTCTTCGTCATAGCGTGCCTATAAAAAGTTCCACGGGATTTCAATGAAATCTGGTAACAATCAATAGTGGTAAAAATCAACTGTAGTATAAAGTAAAAATCAAACTGCGTGGAAACAACCCGTGAGAGAAGGACGAAGGTAATCATAAAAGGGGGTACCAGTGTGGTAAATTTCATGCGGTAAGAGGTCAGTGTATTAACACCGTCTGAATGGCAAAGGGATAGAATCGATTTGTATGTTAAAAAAAAGAATATTATGTTCATGTTTAACCTTGATCAATAAAGATTTTTGTCTTGTTTTGCATTGTCGTGTTTGGTATGACAACGAAGAACGTGGTATGACGTGGTATGACAACGAAGAGCGTGGTATGACAACGAAGAACGTGGTAACGAAGAACGTGGTATGACGTGGTATGACAACTAAGAACGTGGTATGACGTGGTATGACAACGAAGAACGTGGTATGACAACGAAGAACGTGGTATGACGTGGTATGACAACGAAGAACGTGGTATGACGTGGTATGACAACTAAGGACGTGGTATGACAACGAAGAACGTGGTATGACAACGAAGAGCGTGGTATGACAACGAAGAACGTGGTATGACGTGGTATGACAACTAAGGACGTGGTATGACGTGGTATGACAACTAAGGACGTGGTATGACAAAGAAGAGCGGTCACTGTTCACAGTGACTGCCACAATATCCTGTGTCCACTTTTGCAGGTGAAAAACTAATCTGTGGTGGCGCTTGCCCTGCGGCGGCTGTTATTTCAAGAAGACAGTAGCTGCACGTAGAGTGTGACCAAAAAAAAAAAAAAAAAAAAAAAGCGAGAGGAAAAGGAATGACACTAATCAAGGCAATCACCCCCACAGCCACCCAACCATCCGTCAACTGGCGTGACTCACTCCCCTCATCCTGTCTCATTATTCACGCCACTGTCATTCTACGCTCTGTGTACGCACGCGCGCGCGCGAGTGCGTGTGCATGTGTGTGTGTGCGCGCAAGCGCGCGCGAGCACGAGCGTGCCTGCATTGGGTGTGAATAGAACCGTTTTCCCTTTCTACAAACTGCGGGGCGGTTAGGCCACCCCCCCCCCCCCCCACCCACCCCCTTCACAACCTCCCCCCCCACCACACCCTCACCATCGACATCCCCCCCACCACACACACACACCCACCACCCACACCCCCCTCCAGTTAGACTGTGCCGTGTCAGTCCTTCAACAATCAAGACAGTCCACGTTCAACACACGTCAGTCGGCAAACAAA
>NC_134893.1:60380471-60387971 GCF_041734735.1 Babylonia areolata | reverse complement strand
CTCCTCCAGGCCCGCTGATTCCATTCCTACAGTGAATTCCTTACAACCACGCCAACCACAAACAACTAACCCTCCCCCCCCCCCCCCCCCCCCCCCCCCCAACAATAACCCCACCTCCACCCCCACTAAACTACCCCCCATAAACAGTCAACACTAACTACACACCGACTGACATTTGTACAACAAAGTTTGTGTCACAACAGCTGTGAGATTTTATAACGTGGAAGTTTTCCTTTCTCCACTGGGATTCGTTAGACACCAGCAGTGGAAAAGAAGCGACGCGTTTTCCCCTCTCTCCCCCACTGACATTGTAAGTTAGCCACACTGAACTGTAGCAAGCCCTACACGTCACTAGCGGCACACCACGGGACTGCTCGTCATCCAGCCTTCGGTGTGCAATGTCTACCGATATATTATGTTAATCAGGCGAGAGAGAGAGAGAGGGAGAGAAAGAGAGGGCCTTTTACCTTGTTTCCTCTTCAGTCGCAACTACCTCCCCCCACTCTCTTTCTCAACCCCTCCCTCCCCCTTCTCTCTCTCTAGCCAGCCAGCCCAACACACACACACACACACACACACACACACAACGTGTGTCTGTACGCGTGACTGTGAATCGCAAAACAGATAATGGTTTCCCGGCGAGCTAGGGGCTAATGATTCGGAAAGGTCATGATCTTGAAGCTCCTCAGTCCATTTCCAGTTTCGAAAAAACGTCAACAGAAAAACGGACGCAGCCTTCCACTTAGAATGTCTTCAAACATGACTCTCGTTTCAGACAAATCAAAATTTTAAAAAAAGAAGAAAAAAAAGTATCAAATCATTAATCAATGACACGTTTGATTTAAAAAGACGCAACGAAAAGTTCGATTGTAAGATCACAAGTATGCGAATACATTCGTGGTCGAATGTAAAGAGACTGTGGAAAGCGTTGGAAATGAAGGGGAGAGATATTTCGTTCAAATTTGGCTTTTCCCAGTCGTCTACGGCGTCGTAGCTACACTGCAACAACTAGTTACGACGTCGTCAGTGAGAGAAAGAGGGAATATAATATGTGTGTGTGTGTGTGTGTGTGTGTGTGAGAGAGAGAGAGAGAGAGAGAGAGAGAGAGAGAGAGCGGACGACGGTTCAGGCAGGAATCGAAGCGGAGTGGCTGTTCAAACAAGCAGCACTCACTCACACACCAGCACGCACACACAAGATAGGTCACGGTTGTTGGTGAACCGCCATTTTCTGTTGTGGGACACACCATCAACAGTCCCTCCCTTCTCCTCGGCTCTTTCATGGCGCCAACCGTGGCGTGCCGTTGGCTTGTTAGTTATATTACACTCACAGACGTTTGTTGTATTACACCTACAGAACACAAAACTTACAAGCTACATGCCATGCTGAGAAACACGCCACAGGGCTGACCACAACAGCGTGGGCACGCGCACACACAGAAAGTGAAACCTCATAAAACAAACTTTTAAAAACGGAAACAAAAAGAGGGAGACGGACGAGATATTTGAGCACACAGCATCACTAACGATGAAACAGAGACAGCTACGGGTTAAGGGGTAAAACAAGGAAGAGAGAGAAAGAACGAGTGAGAGAGCGCGAGTGCTGAGAGAGAGAGAGAGAGAGAGAGAGAGAGAGAGAGCGGGGGGTGAGGGTGGGGGGAGGCTCACAGTCACACGATGCAGCGGGCACACGGACACCACACACGTTCACAAACACCCTCACCCTTACAACACACACACACACTGGACACACACTCTCTATCTCTCTCTTACACACACACGCGCGCGCACACATACACACACACGCGCGCACTCACACACACTGGACACACAAACACACGCCACTCACCGACTGTTGCAGCAAACGACAGCTGTCACAGCGACAGGCCGCAGGATGAACGTCCAGCACGCCCTTGCTGAGGAGCAGCTTGAGGGACCGCCCGTGATGCCTGATGGACCGCTTCCAGTCCTTGGCGCTCTCCCGGCCACTGACGGCCTGGAACTCGTTGGGGGTGATCCAGGCGCCCTGGAACTCGATGCAATGGCCCTTGCTGCCCTGGTACAGCTTGGACAGGTACATCATGGCCCGGTTCTCCCCGCACTCCACCTCCAGGGCGATGTCCTTGGGCACCGTCTTGAAGCTGAAGCTAGTCTCCTCGTCCGCCTTGGTCAGGTCAATCAGCGTGCTGCCGCAGCGGTAGTGGTTGGGTCCTGTCTGCATGAAGCCCGTGTGCATCGTCTCCGACTCCGTGCCAGACCCGTCTTTGCTGAGGTCGCCCTCAGGGGAGGGGGAGGGTTCGGGCTCCATGGTGGAGGGGGATCCCATGTCTTCCGTGTCCATGTCGGCGGGCTCCGTGTCCTGGGAGGACGCCTCGGGTTGTTCTTCAGCCACCTCTTTGTCCTCTACGGGGTCGTGAGCTTCCTGGTGAGGAGCGGGCTGGCCGTCCGCCTTCTTGGCCTTGGTTTTCTTGCCGCCCCGCTTGGACGCCTTCCTTCTGGCCATGGTGAGGGATGAGGGACTGCAGCCACACAGCCCTACACGGAGTCAGCGCAGCTTGTCCCTACAGCGCCAATGAAGAAAGAAGCGGAATTCAACAAGGCCCCACCAAGCCACGCCGCCTATGAAAGGAGGCGGGAGAGGAACACAGAGAGAGAGAGAAAGGCGACGCCGCAGTTCACTGTCCCAAGTCACTCTCTGTCCCTCCTCCACTAATCACCAAAGATGGCTGGCTGTCTCAGTTGTTGTTGCCGAGCCAAGACGTGCAGCCCAGACAAGAAGTCGATCCGTGTTCAATCTCTCCCTTGCCGCACACACACTAAGTAGTCCAAGTTGTCAGTCACTCACTCAGACTGACGCGGGAGGGGGAGGAAGGATGGTGCAGTCCAGTGCTTTGCCTCAACAATGACACCTCACCCCTCTCCCACCACACAACACACCGCGGCGCATGTATACAATCAACACCAACTGCACACGCGCGCGCACACAAAGTCGTTACGTCCGTCTGGGACCCCAAAGTTGCTTGAGTGGAAAGAAAGAAAGAAAGGAGGAAGATGGGGTTGAAAAATCTCTCTCCCTTCTCCTCTTCTCTCTACACCGCTTCCCTTCCGTCGCTTGGGGTCTCACGTTCACAGCACGTCGTGGGAAATGAGTTGCGATTAGCGCTGTGCCAGTGTGTTCCGCGTGAGCTCCGTGTCCTTCTGAATCCTTTGATTGATTTGACTGTAGCCAAACACCCAACTACGGGGTCGCTCTCACAACAGGAGGGGGGCCCCACTAAAATCTCTTTTCTCCCACACGATTGGTGGGCTTATCTTCCACGTGGTGTGCTGATGAAGCCCCAGAGACAATCAACGAGCTGACAGGCCGCTCCGCCAGGCCGATTACGCAGCCAGGAGGTAACTTTCCACTCCGTCTGAGTGGCACGGAAACTTCGCATTACACACAAAACACCACCACGCTACGAGTCCGTCCACCGGCCGTCGAGTGGACCCACTTGTCTGTGGCGGAAAGCGTTCGTTTCTCGCCCCCCTTACAAAACAACACAACAGGGCCGGTCGTCAGTTATGATAAGGAAAGTAGACGGCACATACGTACAAATACACGACAAAGACTGTTAATGAATTTAATGGACAAAGATAGTAAGGCTAAGTGAATAAGACTACGAAGACTTAGTACTAAGCGAGAAAGACTGTTAGGAGGAGAGTGTCAGTTGAACCCCGGAGAGAGCGGCACTGTGACAGTGGGCCTGAAGCCTGAGCAACAAGAACACAGGACCATTACCCCGCGACACCTAACACTGAAGGGCACAGATAAAGCCGGCAAGGTCATCCACGGCAGATGACATTATGGTCCACGTATTGATTACGCCTACTGTGGTGTGTTAGACACCGAGGTTTGCAACAGTGCAGCAAAGTACACCCCCACCCCTCCCCTCACCCACTATGTCCGTCCGTCTGTCAGCGTGTGTCCGCCACCACCAGGCAGCGAAACAAAGGGCGTGTGGTGAGAAGGTTAGAAGGCGGTAGGTGGATAATCAATACTCGATAGAAATTGGCCACTTAGAAAGCGTCTTTCTTGTCACGTGCCCGGTCCCCGGAGAGGCCAGATAGGTCGGCTATGGCTTCAACCGTCAAAGTCCGAGTCTGACTGACGGGGGAGAAACTACCAACGTACCTACGGACGCGCGCGCACACTGACTGGCACAGCGCAGTTACGGAGCCGTAAATAGAGGTTGGAGGAAAGGCAGTGTTGTCAGTGTTGAGGCAAAAAGCCGGAGTGGTGTGTATGTGTATGTAGAGTGAGTGAGAGAGAAATTGAAACGGTGCGTGACATGACGGGGAGGGTGGGCCGTTCTTTCCCTGTGTGTGTGTTGGCCAGCCACAGATCTTTTGCCTTTTGCCTGACAACAACATCCCCTTCCCTTCCCTTCACCCACCACCACCCAGCGACTAATCCTCCCCGCCAGCCCCCTAGGCACGCCACAGAGCTGACAAGAGCTTGCAAAGAGAGGGTGAGGGGGAAGGTGTAGGGTGGGGAAGGAGGGGGGCGGGCAGATGGGCGGAGTGGGGCAGGGAGGTGGTGGAGGGAGGAGGAGGGGGGCGGGGTGAGGTGGGGAAGGCAGCGACGCGCAGTCATGGAGCAGAACCAAGCCCTTTCTGTTCTGTTGTACCGCGGCGCTGGGAAAACTTTTTGTCTCGACTTGTGATAATAGCACACAGCCATCGACACGAACCAAGCTGGCGTGTTTAGCTCTTTCCCTTCCCTTCCCTCTCTCTCCCTCTGTGTGTGTGTGTGTGTGTGTGTGTGCTGCCAACTCTCTTTGTCCTTCCAGCCAGCTCCCCCCACCACCCTCTCGTTTCGATAATTAACCACGACCCTTCTGGCATGATGAGATTAATGGCGGCGGAGAGAGGACGGAGAATCGCTGGCTGGCTGAACGTTCAAACAGTGAAAGACAGCCCCTTGCCGACAGTCGTTCAGCTGGTTCGTGGCCACACGCCATTTTGAGAACTGCAGTGTGAAACGACTCCGCACAACTATACCAGCTTTAGCAGCTAGCCCGGCAGTACAAAACGAACAGAGAAAAGAAAGAGTGAAAGCTGAGAGAGAGAGAGAGGGAGAGAAAGAGAGAGAGCTATGTTTATTTACGGCTCCGTAACTGGCGGCACGTCGGGTCTTTGTGCAGGCCAGAGTGTGTCAAAAAGCACACGGGCACGCTTTGTGTTCTGGCCTCAACCTACACCACAACACCAGCACACCGCACGGCCCGGCTCTCTGCTTTCTTCAGCTGCCGGCCTATCCAAACTACATGCACAAGTACACGTAATAACACCCCCCCTCTCTCCTCGGCTTCAAACGGTAAACTAATCCATCACATGTTTCCCCCCAGAATTCTCTGTACAAGATAAAGATTGTCATCATCATGCCGAAGAGGTTTAAAGTTGTACAAGTTCGCTGCTGATGTCAGATAGAGATGAAAAGTATGGCTGTGTTTTTTTTACGAGAGCTTGTTTCAAAAGTTGTTGTATTGCAAGCAGCGTCCCGGTCTTGTTTATTGTTGTGGGTTTGTTGGAAATAGTGGTGTGTTGCCTTGTGTGTGTGTGTGTGTGTGTGTGGTTGCGTGATACTAGTTCGTGAGGGTGACTATCAGAGGCTTAGTGAGATTGCTGTGAATTGTCGTGGTTCATTATCCATCAAATGATGGGTGTTATCATCGAGTTTATGGTATCTCTGTATCTATCTTTATCTTCAGTTTGTAGATTCCGAGTCTCTCTCTCCTATCCCCCTCTTCTAACAACTTATTTGCTCGGACGCGTGTTCGCGTGCGCGTCAGTGCACGTTAATACTGACTTGAGTGTATAAGTAAAAGCTATGTGTGTGTGTCAGTGTGTGTGTGTGTGTGTGTGTGTGTGTGTGTGTGTGTTTCTCCGTCAAACTTAGGAGACAATGTGCACCTGTATATGTAAACATGATAATAAACGCCCACAAATCTCTCTCTCTCTCTCTCTCTCTCTCTCTCTCTCTCACTCACTGATACACACACAAACATACATTTGCTCACTGATACACACACATACATACATTTGCTCACTGATACACACACATACATACATTTGCTCACTGATACACACACATACATACATCTGTTCACTGATACACACACATACATGCATTTGGAATCACCAGGACATGAAATATCATTCAGGAAATAAAAATAAAAAGTAACACTCATACTATGAGCCCGGAATGGCATCATACCTGCCGACATCCGACTCGCTCTCTCTGTGTTTACCACGTCTGTTACCTTCTGGTTGCAGAGTATGGCCACCGAACAACAACCCCTATATATATAATACCATGAGCCGTGTGACAGATTACATGTGCCCCCGAGGGAAAGTCAACAACTGAACACACCTTCACCAGTTTCAGACGTGACCACCCTGTACTTTACTGACGACACGTGCAGTTGTAAACACTGAAGTGGGAGGGGGGGGAGGGGGGGCCGAGAGTGGGGGTGGGGGTGGTGGTGAATGTGTACCTCGTGCGTGTGTGTGTTGAAATCAGAGAGCGCGGAATGTTGCGCGTTCTCTGCTCATCCCTGCTCTATCGATAATAAAGATGACATGTACTTCAATGACCGTGTTCAGCTCTTCCCCCTGTCTCTGACCCATATTTCAGGCGATACAGGAAGTGGCCAGAGAGAGGGGTGGGGGTGGGGAGGGGGAATATTAGCTTCTCACCAGAAATGAGCACACATCTGTGAAGATTTAAGTTTATGGTCGTGAGAGAGGCACCTGAATACACTACAGTTAACGTGTTCAAATCCCCTCTTTCTATCAGTCTGGTCTCTCTCTCTCTCTCTCTCTCTCTCTCTCTCTCTCTCTCTCTCGTTCTTTCTTTCATTATGTCAGTCAGTTCACTTTTAAGTGATAGACGAAGAGGGGTATGTGTGCTTGGGGGTTGTGTGGGGGTGGAGGGGGGAATGTGATGGGTAAATATGGGTGAGTGGGTGTGAGTTAAGAGGGTCTGAAGTCTCCTGGAGCCAGTTGCATTGCTCGGACGGAAGAGCCTGGTATGGTCGTAACCCGCTACTAACTGTGTGTAGTATGGAACTGACCAATGGCGTAGTTCGGTCAACGAAGGCATTTAGTCACATGTAACTGTCAAAAAGTTAGAACCAAGCAATGCAGCTGGCACCTGGATGGTGTGAATAAAATCGGAGTAAAAGTAAATTGCCTTTCCCAAGGACACAACAAGCACGATGCCGAAACAGGGCCTCGAACCATGGTCACTGGTGAACACTGGATTGGAAGCCCAATTCCTAACCTTCTTCTTCTTCGTTCGTGGGCTGCAACTCCCACGTTCACTCGTATGTACACGGGTGGGCTTTTACGTGTATGACCTTTTTTCCCCCGCCATGTAGGCAGCCATACTCCGTTTTAGAGGGTGTGAATGCTGGGTATGTTCTTATTCCCATAACCTACCGAACACTGACATGGA
>NC_134893.1:60352971-60370471 GCF_041734735.1 Babylonia areolata | reverse complement strand
GCTGGCTCTGAGAGGTGTGTTTCTACCTTCCTCCACAGTGCTCTGCAGGCTGGCTCTGACAGGTGTGTTTCTACCTTCCTCCACAGTGCTCTATAGGGTGGCTCTGACAGGTGTGTTTCTACCTTCCTCCACAGTGCTCTATAGGGTGGCTCAGAGAGGTGTGTTTCTACCTTCCTCCACAGTGCTCTATAGGGTGGTTCTGACAGGTGTTTCCACCTTCCTCCACAGTGCTCTATAGGGTGGTTCTGACAGGTGTTTCCACCTTCCTCCACAGTGCTCTATAGGGTGGCTCTGACAGGTGTGTTTCTACCTTCCTCCACAGTGCTCTATAGGGTGGCTCTGACAGGTGTGTTTCTACCTTCCTCCACAGTGCTCTGCAGGCTGGCTCTGACAGGTGTGTTTCTACCTTCCTCCACAGTGCTCTGCAGGCTGGCTCTGACAGGTGTGTTTCTACCTTCCTCCACAGTGCTCTATAGGCTGGCTCTGACAGGTGTGTTTCTACCTTCCTCCACAGTGCTCTGCAGGCTGGCTCTGACAGGTGTGTTTCTACCTTCCTCCACAGTGTTCTATAGGGTGGCTCTGACAGGTGTGTTTCTACCTTCCTCCACAGTGCTCTATAGGGTGGCTCTGACAGGTGTGTTTCCACCTTCCTCCACAGTGCTCTATAGGGTGGCTCAGAGAGGTGTGTTTCTACCTTCCTCCACAGTGCTCTATAGGGTGGCTCTGACAGGTGTGTTTCTACCTTCCTCCACAGTGCTCTATAGGCTGGCTCTGAGAGGTGTGTTTCTACCTTCCTCCACAGTGTTCTATAGGGTGGCTCTGACAGGTGTGTTTCTACCTTCCTCCACAGTGCTCTATAGGGTGGCTCTGACAGGTGTGTTTCTACCTTCCTCCACAGTGCTCTATAGGGTGGCTCTGACAGGTGTGTTTCCACCTTCCTCCACAGTGCTCTGCAGGCTGGCTCTGAGAGGTGTGTTTCTACCTTCCTCCACAGTGCTCTATAGGGTGGCTCAGAGAGGTGTGTTTCTACCTTCCTCCACAGTGCTCTATAGGGTGGCTCTGACAGGTGTGTTTCTACCTTCCTCCACAGTGCTCTATAGGGTGGCTCTGACAGGTGTGTTTCTACCTTCCTCCACAGTGCTCTATAGGGTGGCTCTGACAGGTGTGTTTCTACCTTCCTCCACAGTGCTCTGCAGGCTGGCTCTGACAGGTGTGTTTCTACCTTCCTCCACAGTGCTCTATAGGGTGGCTCTGACAGGTGTGTTTCTACCTTCCTCCACAGTGCTCTATAGGCTGGCTCTGACAGGTGTGTTTCCACCTTCCTCCACAGTGCTCTATAGGGTGGCTCTGAGAGGTGTGTTTCTACCTTCCTCCACAGTGCTCTATAGGCTGGCTCTGACAGGTGTGTTTCTACCTTCCTCCACAGTGCTCTATAGGGTGGCTCTGACAGGTGTGTTTCTACCTTCCTCCACAGTGCTCTATAGGCTGGCTCTGAGAGGTGTGTTTCTACCTTCCTCCACAGTGCTCTATAGGCTGGCTCAGAGAGGTGTGTTTCCACCTTCCTCCACAGTGCCCTGCAGGCTGGCTCTGACAGGGTGTCGAGTTTGGCGATGAGTTCAATCCCCTTCTGAGGCTGACAGGACTGTCTTCACTTGTGACACGAGGGGCTCGTGACTCTCGCCACACACACAACAAATGCTGTCCTGTGACATGAGGACGGAATACCACACGGACTGGACACACACACACACACACACACACACACAGACACACACACACACCTGAAAGAATATGAAAAAAGAGACTAAGAAGATTGACAGGCGTGGAAGAAAACAACAACATGGACCATACAGAGATAACATCAACAACTACAATGATGATAATAATAATGATAATAACGATGATGATGATGATGATAACAACAACAATACTACTACTAATAATAATAATAATAAGGCAGATGGACGCTCATACTTTCCAAACAGGGAGTTCGCAGCGTTTGCAATAAACGTTATGCATACATAAACATGCATGCATTCAAGTAACACACACACACACACACACACACACACACACACACACACACACACACACAAACACACACACACACACTGAGAGAGAGAGAGAGAGAGAGAGAGAGAGAGAGAGAGAGAGAGAGAGAGAACGAACGAACGAACGAACGAAATTGTTTTAATGAACTTTGGCCATGGACCACAATTCAAAACCAGGGGACTGGGGGTGGGCATGGGAAGGGGTATTATAACACTTGAGAGAGAGAGAGAGAGAGAGAGAGAGCAAAAATTTCTCACCTGCACGTAAAAAGACACCTGTTCCATTGTCTGTCTTTGTAAACTCTGGTTAAATATTTTGTTTTTGTTGTTTTCTCGCTAATGCACGCGAATGGTGCTCGGAATTATGTAAATGTTCCATTTGTTTTTGTGGCATTATTTATTGCAATACATTGTATTACATTTGACTATTGGAGCACCCACAAAAAGATATTTACACATTCCCCTTTCTTTAATGAATATTTAAAGCGATGACTGGGGAGTGAGAGATAAGAGAGAGAAGACAAACAGGCAAACATAAAAAAAAGACATTAGAACAGTAACACCCCCCAAAAAAACAACAACAAACAAACAACAACAAAAAAAACAACAGACAAGCTCTCCATCAGCACTGAGATCTTGCACTCAAAGATAGAAGAAGCAAGCAGACCAGGAACTGTACGTGAATGGAAAGGAAGAGAAAAAGACAACAAAAGAGAAAATGGCGACATCGGAGGATGGAGGCCCCAGATAAAAGAAAAAAAAAGAGAGCAGAAATTCCAGAAGCACGTCAGTCCATAAGACAAAGCGGAGGAGTTGTGTTTGGAGACACCCGGGGAATCCACATGACGGAGGGAAGACCACAGGAAAAGGGCGGAGTGTTGCGAGGTACAGAAAGGAGGGATGTTCATTTTATGTGCGGCAGATTGTTGGAAAGAAGGGAAGGGGAGGGGGGGGGGCAAGGGGAAGGAGATGGCGAGGGGGGTAGGGGAAGAGGAGGTGGGCTGTTAAACACACATGAGGACTGACTAACCGACTGACTGACAGCCAGACCGACAGGCAGACTGCCTGGCTGACTGACTGACATACAGATTACCAGACAGACAGACTGACAGGTAAGTCAGCAGAGCGACCCGCTGTCTGTCCGTCTCCATCAAAGCCAGGATCACCGAGAGGACGGAAACTGCTGCCGTGCGCATGCGCGGTGTTTTAAGTGACATGACTTCCGTAATTGATGTTCAAAGCAAGGGAGACAGGAAGAACTGGGGTCGAGGGGGGGGGGGGGACAAGGGGGGGGAGGGGGGAGAAGATGAGGGTGGTGATGGAGAGGGATCTCAAAACTGCAAGTTCAAATTGTTTTTTTTTCTCTATATATTTATGTCAGGTTCGAGAGAGGAAATAGAGAGGGGGTACTGGATGAATGATGATGCATACACTCACTCACACTGTTTCCTCACACCAACAGCAGGGCCACATGGAGTAGTTTTTATAGAGTGATTATAGGTGGGTGGTGTGGGTGACTCTGCCGGCACACCATAACATTTATAAACCAGAAAGTGAGAGAAGGAGGTGGGTGGAGACAGAGGGGTAGTTACACACACACACACACACACACACACACACACACACACACACACACACACAAGGAAAAGAAAACAGATCCACGGCAAGATGTACGGAACAGCGGGAGAAAGAAGGGATCTCTCTCTCTCTCTCTCTCTCTCTCTCGCTCTCCCTTCTTTTCACACATTTTTTCCATAGCACAACCCTCACTCGCTCGTGTCCCTTCACCTCCCCGCCACCCCCACCCCCTTTGTGTGTGCGTTCAACGTGCAGCTGCGTGCGTAAACCTTCACCTCCACCCCCTCCCCATCATTCCTCACCCCCCTTTTCCCCCCAGTGACGGCTGAAAGAGAAAACCCTGCAATTTATTGTGTGCGCCTTTCCTCCCCTGATTACAGGTTTGTCTCCCCTGCCTTTTGTCCTACGGCTCCTGGCTTCGGTCCCTTGTTGACTTCTTAGCCTGGCCTCACCTAGCCTGGCCTCACGCCTGGCCTCACCTAGCCTGGCCTCACGCCTGGCCTCACCTAGTCTGGCCTCTAGCCTGGCCTCACCTAGCCTGGCCTCACCTAGCCTGGTCTGGCCTCATCTCACCTAGCCTGGCCTCTAGCCTGGCCTGGCCTCACCTAGCCTGGCCTCACCTCACCTAGCCTGGCCTCACCTCACCTAGCCTGGCCTGGCCTCACCTAGCCTGGCCTCATCTCACCTAGCCTGGCCTCACCTCGCCTAGCCTGGCCTCTAGCCTGGCCTGGCCTGACCTAGCCTGGCCTCACCTAGCCTGGCCTCATCTCACCTAGCCTGGCCTCACCTCGCCTAGCCTGGCCTCTAGCCTGGCCTGGCCTGACCTAGCCTGGCCTCATCTAGCCTGGCCTCATCTCACCTAGCCTGGCCTCACCTAGCCTGGCCTGGTCTCACCTGACAGATGGCCAGTTTTTTTTTTGTTTTTTTGTCTCTTATTTGTTGTTGTGGAAAACCTTGTTCAGGGACGGCGTGTGAGCAGTGTGTCATACAGACCGTACAACAAGGAGACATTGATACGTGGAAGGCGTGATGACACACCATGTACAATTCAGACAACATAAAGAAAAATGATAGATAAACAAAACTGTAGAGTTGAAGGGTGCGTGTGTGTTGGGGGGTGGGGGGGGGTTGGTAAGATACATGAGATGGGGAAAATATCGGTGACGTGGGGAACAGAGAGAAAGAGAGAGAGGGGAAGGGGATGGAGAGGGAGGGGTGGAGAGGGAGAGAGAGATCAAATGAAATAAAATCACGCACATACCATTCATTGTCCTTCAGACAACACGTAAAGCACGTACCATTCTTTGTCCTTCAGACAACACGTAAAGCACGTACCATCCTTTGTCCTTCAGACAACACGTAAAGCACGTACCATTCTTTGTCCTTCAGACAACACGTAAAGCACGTACCATCCTTTGTCCTTCAGACAACACGTAAAGCACGTACCATCCTTTGTCCTTCAGACAACACGTAAAGCACGTACCATCCTTTGTCCTTCAGACAACACGTAAAGCACGTACCATCCTTTGTCCTTCAGACAACACGTAAAGCACGTACCATCCTTTGTCCTTCAGACAACACGTAAAGCACGTACCATCCTTTGTCCTTCAGACAACACGTAAAGCACGTACCATCCTTTGTCCTTCAGACAACACGTAAAGCACGTACCATCCTTTGTCCTTCAGACAACACGTAAAGCACGTACCATCCTTTGTCCTTCAGACAACACGTAAAGCACGTACCATCCTTTGTCCTTCAGACAACACGGACCCAGGCTCCTCCACAGACCTACCGACATCCCTGCGGTCTGAATGGCCCACCGTCACAGAAAAGGCAAAGATGGTGTTCCACATTCAGTCCCCTGACTGTGGGGAGGACTTGATTGTGAAACTGGAAGACCATTGGACAGATGTTTCAAGGGACATCAATCCACAAGTGACTCTGCTTTCCATCTTGCATCACAGAAACAATACTGACCTGGACGGGTCATCGGTGCCGTGCACAGAAGCCCATTCCTCAAAGAGGAAGGTGGCAGAAGCTGCCCACATCAAGACGAGGAAAGTCTTGCCTCAATCGGGACACTGTCCTGAAACTCTCCAACTGATGACAGTTTTTTTCTTTTGTTTTTTTAATTAAAAAAAAACAACCACCACCGTCGGGCGCCTGTGGCCAGGTAACTTTCACGCAGCAGTGAACTCACTTCACTCACAGCCTGTCCAACCCAACACTTTACTGCACCAGTTTTGCTGATGATGGCTGCGAAAGACTACCGAATTATGCAAGTGAGTTGCAACTTACTCTGAGTGAAGAAAACTTTCTGCACGTGTAAAGCACACCCTTCCTTTGTGTTCGTCATGCGACTTGAACGTGACAGTGAACAGACTGAATGAAGTAAAGTTCTCAAGTCTTCAGTCCCCTGACAGTACGTCTGTGTTATTTCGTGTTGGTATTTGTGAGAAACACGTATTTTGATTCAGAGCACATTTCATACAGTCATGTTCACACGAAGAGCAGAACAAAAACAAGCTAACAGCTTATATTGCTCATGTGATCACCTATTTTTCGTTTGATTTCATTTGATGGCTCGTGACACGTTTACACAAACGCAGGAATGTTGAAACAAGTATTTTACTATTGCCTGTAGCCTGCATGACAGTTACTGACATAACGTTTCTTTCTCTGACTGAGCAGTCGTGCTTGCGACTATCCGATTTTTATTGTTGGCAAGCGAAGAGGAGCATGAGCTTGACACTGGGTGGGTGTGTAAATGGCTGGCCGTCCAGTCCTGGCTGTGAAATGTCCGTGGCATGGTGGACAGCGGTGAAGAGGATCTTGTCCAGGTGCAGGTGCCTTCTTGCGCTGCTGGCGTTTCAGAATGGCGTTGCCGATCTCTGCTCCTTATAAGCAGCAACCGGACCTGGTTGCATCATGCTGAACGATCAGAGGCTAGAGCTTCCCATGTATTTGGGTCAGTGCGACAACACTCTGTGGGAGCTCTTTCCTGCATATAGCTCTCCGTAGAACAGTCTCTTGGGGAGACACTCGTCGGTCATGTGGACATGTCTGTCCGCTGGGGCTGGGAGCTCATCAGTAGAGCGTGAATGCCTTCAATCCCAGATTTCTGGAGAATCTGTGTCAGGGATGTGATCCTGCCAGCTGACATTAAGAATCTTCCACAGGCAACGCATACGGATTGAGTTGATGCATGCCGAGAGTATAGTCTAAATCTCCGAGACATTCAGCAGCAAGGGCAAAACAATTGCTCATAGACCTTAAGCTTAGTTTTGAGGCTGTCTTCGATGGGTCCACACATTTGTTAGGTGTCTGCCAAAGGCTTCGCTAGTGCGGGGCGATGCGAAAGGTGACTTTCTCGTCCACTGTGGCCGACTTGGACAGTGTGCTGCCAAGGTAGACAAACTTTTCAGCAGCAGCTAGTTTCTGACCTTGGACTGTGATGGTGGGCTCTGTGTAGCGGGCACCAGGGGCTGGCTGGTGCAATACCTGTTTTTGGTGTTATTGTTTGTTTTTGGTGGGTTTGTGTGTGTGTGTGTGTGTGTGTGTGTGTGTGTGTGTGTGCGCGCGCGCGCGCGCGCTGATGGTGAGACCAAAGTTCTCGTAGGCCCAGGCTTCATCGCATTTCGGTCTGGTTGATAACACTGGATCCTCGTCAAAGACTACAAGTTTGCGCAGGTTGAAGGGTCTGTCGTCTGTACGGAAGCAGAAGTCATCACCTACATTGTCATCACAGAAGGCGTCGTCCGGCATGGAGTCTGGGGTCAACGAAGCGAGTTCGCTGTTTATGTGTCAGCTGAGCTTTGGGTGTCCCTCTGCCTGGAGATACTGAGGCGGTTTGGTGGCGTCTGGGGGACTGCACATGAAGATTGAGCTTGGGAACCATCAGTCTGTGGACTATGCTGGTGTGACGGTGCACAACGTGATCATTACCAGACTCAGGACTCAGATATTATTCAGAAAGGCCTTAGCCCCGTTTGAAGGCTTGAGATACATCAGTCATCTAGATATACATATATATCTTCTCTGGTGATCATTACCAGTCTGTTCGCAACATTGTAAAATCGGAATTACGTTCAGACGAATGTGAATTCGAAGAGATATATAACTGGGGAAGATCTGAAGCAGTGTTTCCACGGGCCATGCTAAAAGGCGGACACGATGATGAGTCATGCTTGGCTGTTTCTTCCATCACCATGTGGAATGGAGCATGTACCATGGGCTGTTTCTTCCATCACCGTGTGGAATGGAGCATGTACCATGGGCTGTTTCTTCCATCACAGTGTGGAATAGAGCATGTACCATGGGCTGTTTCTTCCATCACAGTGTGGAATGGAGCATGTACCATGGGCTGTTTCTTCCATCACCATGTGGAATGGAGCATGTACCATGGGCTGTTTCTTCCATCACCATGCGGAATGGAGCATGTACCATGGGCTGTTTCTTCCATCACCGTGTGGAATGGAGCATGTACCATGGGCTGTTTCTTCCATCACCATGTGGAATGGAGCATGTACCATGGGCTGTTTCTTCCATCACCATGTGGAATGGAGCATGTACCATGGGCTGTTTCTTCCATCACCGTGCGGAATGGAGCATGTACCATGGGCTGTTTCTTCCATCACCGTGCGGAATGGAGCATGTAGCAAGTGGCCATGTACAGTCGTTTTTTGTTTATTCACATCGCTGAACTCAAGACGTTATGTATATGTGTGTTCGTGCTTTCTATGTACATGCTTAGGTGAGTATGACAGTAATACACAGTGAGAGAGGAAGGAGATGGAGGAGGAGGAGAAGGTAGAGGAAGATGACGAGATGATAAAAAAAACGAGCCGTCGACAACGACGAAGAAGGCGTGCTTATGGCACGTCAGACTCGTTCAATACACTGATCCTCTTTTCTGTCGGTTCATTTTCATGCAGCATAAGAAAAGAAAGACCAAAATACGCACATGATAAAATAAACAAACAAGTAAATGAAGTAAACACACGAATGAATAAATATGCAAATAAATAGATAAATAAATACACAAATAAAATGCACCCCCCCACCCACACCCACCCCCGTTGAAAGAAGATAAGAAAACAAGGAAATATTTTATTCGTCCCAAAACTACTAGAAAGAAAATTATATAACAATAAAAAACAAAAAACCCCACCTCGGACCGGCTGGCGGAGAGGAAGCGAGAGGCGAGCGAGACAGGGAGACAGCACATGCCTGCAATCGATATAGGCCTACATTTGAAAGCTATAAACACACACGTTTATCGGAAAGCTAAGATGGGTTTAGCCATAAACTGCTTCGGCAGGCAGGCACGATTTGTATGTGGTAAAAAACAGAGAATGGAATAAAGTGAAATAAAATAAAAACAGCTTGCTGCGTGAATGTGTGTTTGACTGCACAGCGCACAGCGACATACGGTATCAGATCAATATGAACGATGCGTCTTTGGGGATGAAAAATGAAAACAAACAAACAAACAAACACATTTTTCGTTTAAAACATGCAGTTAAATCGTTAGTTTCCCATTCCTGTGGTGACGTGGCTTAGTGGGTAGAAAACCTGACTGCCTGGAAACAAGGGATGTGGATTAACCTGACTGCCTGGAAACAAGGGATGTGGATTAACCTGACTGTCTGGAAACAAGGGATGTGGATTAACCTGACTGGAAACAAGGGATGTGGATTAACCTGACTGCCTGGAAACAAGGGATGTGGATTAACCTGACTGTCTGGAAACAAGGGATGTGGATTAACCTGACTGCCTGGAAACAAGGGATGTGGATTAACCTGACTGTCTGGAAACAAGGGATGTGGATTAACCTGACTGTCTGGAAACAAGGGACGTGGATTAACCTGACTGCCTGGAAACAAGGGATGTGGATTAACCTGACTGTCTGGAAACAAGGGACGTGGATTAACCTGACTGTCTGGAAACAAGGGATGTGGATTAACCTGACTGTCTGGAAACAAGGGACGTGGATTAACCTGACTGTCTGGAAACAAGGGATGTGGATTAACCTGACTGTCTGGAAACAAGGGATGTGGATTAACCTGTCTGTCTGGAAACAAGGGATGTGGATTAACCTGTCTGTCTGGAAACAAGGGATGTGGATTAACCTGACTGCCTGGAAACAAGGGATGTGGATTAACCTGACTGCCTGGAAACAAGGGATGTGGATTAACCTGACTGCCTGGAAACAAGGGATGTGGATTAACCTGACTGCCTGGAAACAAGGGATGTGGATTAACCTGACTGTCTGGAAACAAGGGACGTGGATTAACCTGACTGTCTGGAAACAAGGGATGTGGATTAACCTGACTGTCTGGAAACAAGGGATGTGGATTAACCTGTCTGGAAACAAGGGATGTGGATTAACCTGACTGTCTGGAAACAAGGGATGTGGATTAACCTGACTGCCTGGAAACAAGGGATGTGGATTAACCTGACTGTCTGGAAACAAGGGATGTGGATTAACCTGACTGTCTGGAAACAAGGGATGTGGATTCTGTTCACGCAAAGTCCACAATCTTCACACCCGGCCCCCACCTCCCCCAGCCCGTCTTCCTCCTTCCACTGGGCACTTTAACAGGTGGTCTGAAAGCTAGTGTTTCCGATCAAGCGATAAACTGAGGTCGCCGTGCTGACGTTAATTGAGCACGTTGTTAAAGAACCCACGCCATCAAGAGGGTTGTCCTGCAGAAAATCTTTTTTTGATGGAGGAATTGATGGACACACAGACTGGACAAGAACAGAAAAAAAGGAGGAAGGGGGGTGTGGGTCCGGGGGGGGCGGGGGGGGGGTTGCTGCATTGTGGCGACGCATTTGATCTCCCTGGGTTGAAAGGCTCGAATGTCGTACATAGAAATAAGTAAATACTGTTCTATACAATGTAATACAATACAATACTACACAATTCTATATCATACATACTATACAACGCATTAAGGTACAGGGCAGTGCAATACTGTGATATTTAGTTGTACCAAGATGATGCAAGACAAACACAAGGTTTGGCAGATTGTTTACCCGGCAACAACTATCCACAAATCTCGTAACAGCTCATTGAATAAAGGGCGATCATGAACAGTTAGGGGATAGGATAGCGGAATAGCGGAGTAGTTAAAGCGTTGGACTTTCAATCTGAGGGTCCCGGGTTCGAATCTCGGTAACAGTGACTCAGGTGGGTAAAGGGTGGACATTTTTCCGATCTCCCAAGTCAACATATGTGCAGACCTGCTTGTGCCTGAACCTTCTTCAGTCGTGTGTATACGCAAGCAGAAAAACAAATAGGCACGTTAAAGATCCTGTAATCAATATCAGCGTTCGGTGGGTTATGGAAACAAGAATATACCCAGTATGCACCCCCCCTCCCCGAAAGCGGAGTATGGCTGCCTACATGGCGGAGTAGAAACGGTCATGCACGTAAAAGCCCACTCATGTACATACGAGTTAACGTTGCAGCCCATGAACGAAGAAGTAGAACTTCATTTTCTATGACGAACGCACCTTACAAGTACAGTTCAGTACAGTTCACAACAGTACACTGAAGGTCCATATTGCACAGTACTGTACAACGTACTGCACTGCAGTCTAACGCAGAAAAAACCATCGCCGAGCGTTCTGTTCCCCGCCCCACAGTCCACACGGCATCACGGACTCCATTCCCACAGCTGTGGCGGCACTGTTGTGAGGCAGGTGTGAAAAGCTACACAGGTCCACAGGGACAGACACACTGGTGCACACACACACACACACACACACACACACACACACACACACACACAGAGAGAGAGAGAGAGAGAGAGACTCGGACACAGCCTCATGGGTTCTGTATTCTCTCCTCCCTCCCTATCTGTCTGTCTGTCTGTCTGATTCTCTTTCTCTGTATCTGTCTCTGTCTTTTTCTTTCATCCTCACCCCTGTATTTATCTCTATGTGTGTGTGTGTGTGTGTGTGTGTGTGTGTGTGTGTGTGTGTGTGTGTGTGTGTGTGTGTGTGTGTGTGTGTGTGTGTGTGTGTGCTCAAAGGAGGCAAAAAAGTCATTTTAGCTGTAAGTAAGATGATTAGATTTGCAAATGTTGCCTAGCTACACTTTTGGAGTTAAAAGACATTTGTGTTTTCTCAACTTTTATGTGACATTGTTGTGTATTTGGAAATGTTTGTTCTGGGCATGAAAGATTATTTTGCAGTAATCCTCCATACTCCAATAGGAGTGAAAGGATAATTGAAACTTGAAACTTGAAATGTGTGTGTGTGTGTGTGTGTGTGTGTGTGTGTGTGTGTGTGTGTGTGTGTGTGTGTGTATGCGCGCGCGCGAATGTTCGCACGCGCTAATGGTTCTAGTATGTGGAACGGGACAGAAGCAAAGGCATATATCGTTGGGACGTTGTAACAGAAACACTGACCAAACAGGCTGCACACTACACGCTCCGGCATTGACATCTGCCGCTCAACGAGAAGTGGCAGTGTATGTATGTATGTATGTATGTATGTATGCATGTATGTATATATGTATGTATGTATGTATGTATGTACATTTGTATGTTTATATGTATGCATATATAATTAGCAGTAGTAGTACAGCGCTGAATCCTCTGCAGAGACGAGTGGTAGCGCTTACACGCCAGACACCCACACGCATCCACAGCCGTGATACAGAGGAAAGAATGGTAAAATTAAAAAAAAAAATTACTACATGTCTATAGAAGTCTAGAGAAACCGTAGAGCGGGAAAAGGGAGAGCGGTATTTTGTGAAGCTAAAAGTCATACATGTATAGGGCATGGAAATCCAGAGAAACAGTATAGCGGGAAATAGGGAGGGGATATTCTGTACAGCATCAGAGGTTTCAGGGCCAGACGTGAAGGAGGTGAGTGTGGAAGCTCCACCAGGCGAAGGTGTAGTAGTGTGTCCACGGTGTGCCGGAAATACCTGGACAGGTCCACCAAGTCATCGTCTGTCATGGCCACCGGTGCACGCACATTGTAGGCTACAGGAAGCAGAGGCAGGGAGGCTGTGAAAATAATGAGGTAATTTGGGTATAATCATACAGATACTTATCATTATTTAAAAAAAAAAAAATCATTTCAATAACACAAAACACATACATGTATACACACGCACGATACCCATGCGCCCCATGGGGGTTAGGGGGTGCACGGGAGGGGTAGCACCTCTAGAGGGGGGCCTCTGTTGGTCCCCACCGGCACCCAGCTCTCACTTATGGGTCCTAGAAGCTGCTAGCATGCGGCAGCGCCCAACCCCCGGGCAACGGCTTTGACAGGCTGGCTAAACTAGGTGAGGGTAGCCAACGGGTCTCAAACCCTCGGTGAGTTAGGGCTTGTCTACCCAAGCATGTGAAGACTGGATCCGGCGGACTCTGCGGAAGAAACCTTCATGGTTCAACGGAGAGGAAGGCGGTTGCAGCAGAGCACTGTGGAGTGCTGAGGACAGGATGAGGCACATAGGACATCCTGGTCATCCACTGCATCCGTTTCCATCTCCAGTCGTCTTGACCTCGTCTTGCCACTGGATACAGAGGGTCTCGGACAAGAGATGAAGTCGACGGTGCGCAACTCCTCCTCACTATAAACAAAGTCATCGCGCAAGTCATCAGTCATCCTTCATCCCATACCATCATTTCCCCCAAGCCCTGTGGCGACAGGCGAGCGACGAAGCGACAGGTGTGGGTACACTGGCAGTCGTAGCCGCGGACCTGCACACAGGCGGCTCAGGCCATAGGGTCGTTTTTCACCGACTGGAGCAGCGGTGGAGACCGGCAGCCCCCTGAGCGACTGAGCAGCCCTCTTCAGGACAGCACTGCTCACCTCCATGGCATGAGGAAGGGGCTAGAAAAGGTGCCCTAAACATTGCCTGCTCCACACCATCCTAGTCAGCATACCGCGGCTGACGGGGACCCTACTCAAGCGGTCGACACACAAAGGAAAGAAAGAAGAAAACAAGGAGCACCCCATTGACCATTGCCACATGGAACGTGCGTACGGTTCTGGACAGAGGCGACTCAGCCAGACCACAGAGACGCACAGCACTCATTGCGAGTGAACTAGCCAGGTACAACATCGACATCGCTGCCTTAAGTGAGACCAGACTGGCAGAAGAAGGCGAACTCTGTGAGCGAGGCGCAGGCTACACCTCTTTTGGAGTGGTCGCGGACCTGAAGAGAGACGTGAGGCTGGAGTTGGCTTTGCAGTGAAGACAACCCTCGTTGGCAAGCTGGCTGGCCCCCCGAAAGGAGTGAACGATCGCCTGATGACGATGAAACTCCCTTTATGCAACGGGAAGAAGTTTACCACCATTGCTGTAGCGCCTACGCGCCCACCATGACCAACCCGGATGAGATCAAGGACAAGTTCTACGAGGACCTGAACGCTGTCATCACTGTTCCCAACGCAGACAAGCTCATCATTCTTGGTGACTTTAACGCGAGAGTTGGCTGTGACAGCACCTCCGGGGAAGGCGTGATTGGAAAGCATGGGGTTGGCAACTGTTACAGCAATGGTCAACTACTTCTCCAGACGACCTTCTTATCACAAACACAATCTTCTGCCTCCCTACCCGTAACAGGATGTCATGGATGCATCCTCACTCTGGGCATTGGCATCTCATCGACTTTGTCATCATCAGGAAGAGGGACAGGCAGGACGTACGAGTCACGAGGGCCATGTGCGGCGCCGAGTGCTGGACAGACCACCGCCTTATCGTCTCCAAACTCAACCTCCGCATCCAACCCAAGAGACGGCCTTAGGGCATGAAAGCACCCAAACGCCTGAATGTCAACAAGCTGGAGCTAGGCAACATCAAGCAGAGCTTTGCTGACACTCTGGAGGAACGCCTTGAGTCCACTGTGCTGGAGAACCATATTGTGGAGGCAGCATGGGGCGCACTGCATGAGACGGTGTACAATACTGCCATGGAGTGCCTGGGGCCTTCTGCCAGGAAGCACAAAGACTGGTTTGATGAGAACTGCACTGAGATCAAGCAGCTGCTGGAAGACAAACGCCAAGCCTACAGAGCCCACATTGAAGATCCCAAGTCACAGTCAAAGAAAGACATACTGAAGAGCGCACGTAGCACCATCCAGCTGAAGCTGCGGCAGATGCAGGATTCCTGGTTGAGCAACAAAGCTGATGAGATCCAGGGCTTTGCAGACAGGAACGACATGAAGAACGTCTATAACGGCCTGAAAGAAGTCTACGGTCCCACCACCTCCGGATCTGCTCCACTCCTCAATGCTGATGATTCTACCCTAATCACTGACAAGGACGGGATCCTTGAGAGATGGGATGAACACTTTGACGGCGTACTGAACCGCCCTTCCACCATCAATGATGAAGCCATCGACCGACTCCCGCAGGTGCCAGTCAGTGAGTCGTTGGATGCCATTCCAGCTTTGGAGGAGACCCAGAAAGCTATCCGTCTGCTATCCAATGGCAAAGCCCCTGGCTCAGACTCCATTCCAGCTGAGGTCTACAAAGAAGGTGGTATGGCACTGACTGAGAAGCTTCATCAGCTGTTCCAGCTCATCTGGCAGCATGAGGCAGTTCCACAGGATTTCAAAGACGCTTCCATCATACACCTGTACAAGCGCAAAGGAAATCGTCAGGCCTGTGACAACCATCGTGGAATATTCCTCCTGTCCGTCGCAGGCAAGACTCTGGCAAGGGTGCTACTCAACCGTCTCATAGCGCACCTTGAGCAAGGCCTCCTACCAGAGAGCCAGTGTGGCTTCCGGAAAGAACGCGGGACTATCGACATGGTGTTTGCTGCCAGGCAGCTCCAGGAGAAGTGTCAGGAACAGAACGCGGTCAACGACTTCCTGTTTGCTGATGACTGCGCTCTCAATGCTGCCTCCGAAGCTGACATGCAACACAGTGTCGACAAGTTCTCTGCTGCCTGTGACAACTTTGGCCTCACAATCAGCACAAAGAAGACTGAGGTGATGCACCAGCCAGCTCCAGGAAAGCCTTACGTTGAACCAAACATCCTCATCAACGGGCAACGACTGAATGCGGTGGACAAGTTCACATACCTGGGCAGTACACTCTCTTGCACAGTTGTCATCGATGATGAGGTGAATGCCAGACTCGCCAAAGCCAGCGCTGCCTTCGCAGACTCCATAAGAACGTTTGGAACAGGAGAGGCATCACCCTGGAGACGAAGCTCAAAGTATACAAGGCCATAGTTCTCACCACACCGCTCTATGGATGTGAATCATGGACGGTCTACAAACGCCACGCCAAAAAGCTGAACCACTTCCACACCACCAGCCTCAGAAAACTTCTCAGCATAAAGTGGCAAGAGAAGATCCCTGACACAGAGGTGCTCACTCGTGCAAACTTGTCCAGCATCTACACCATCTTGATGCAGGCCCAGCTGCGCTGGGCAGGCCATGTAGTTCGCATGCCAGACCACCGGCTCCCCAAGAAACTGCTGTACGGCGAACTCCAGCATGGCAAGCGCTCCCATGGAGGCCAAAAGAAGCGCTTCAAAGACACTCTGAAAGCTTCTCTGAAGGCCTTCAACATCAGCCACGAAACATGGGAGCTGAATGCAATGGACAGACCAAAGTGGCGTTCAGCTGTCCACAAAGGCGCCAAATCCTGTGAGGCCAACAGAATCGCTGCAGCAGAGCAACGCAGACAGGCCAGGAAAAGCAGTGCCAGCAAGTCCCCGACAGCCGCCACCATCCCCTGTCCACACTGCGTCAGAACCTTCCGGGCGCGGATTGGCCTGACCAGTCATCTGCGCACCAACAGAGCCCAACCCACCCACCCCCAGGATGACTAGATGGTCCTCGTCGATCCCGACGGACGAACCACCACCCATGCGCTCGCACACATACATAAACACACACACGTACACACACACACACACACACACACACACACACACACACACACACACACACACACACACACACACACATACGTGCGCACAAACACACATACAAGGACATAAACAGGCACATACATTCACATAAAGTATGCCGATAAGAATAAAACACTAACAACCCAACGTTTCGGAAAGGACGATGATCAGCCGTGGCCTGGCTGCAAAGAATGGAATTTAATCATCAAAGAGATCAGTATTGTGATAGTGCCAACCTTATAAAAACTTACCAAAAAAAAAGTTGCTGATAAGAAATGTACATGATGTCTGCTGAAAACTGGATGTACAAGCTTTAAATACAGCTCTCTCAGCACCCCCTCCACCACCTCCACATTCCAGATTGTTTGAAGTGCCTTACGGGAAAGGCAATCACACACATCTAATACATATTGATATAAAAAAAAAAGTTGGGAGGCGTGGGGATGAGGGGGTGGGGGTGGGAACTCGAATAAGAAAAGTACCAGTTGCCGCTTTTCAAAGTATGACAAGACAAAAACTAGAGAAGTGAAAAAGGAAAAGGAGGGAGAAGGAAGGAGAGAACAGCGTTGGTTGGAGGGCTGATGAAATGGAACACATCCAGCCTCCATCAGCCATCACACAGCTGTGGGTTCGGAGGGAAAGAGACTCGTCAACTGTTCTCAAAAACGTCAGACATCATCATATTGCAGGCCATAGGCTCCCGTCCGTCCGTCCGTATGCATGCCCGTCAAACGTCACATACTCCTCTTATAATAATTCAGACAGTCACCTCCCATTCCCCGTCCCCCCAAGGAAAAAGAAAAAGGAAAGACAAAAAAGAGAAAAAACCTCGTGCATGAACACACACACACACACTCACACACACACGGACGCACGCACGCACGCACGCACACACACACTCACACACACATACACACACGCACGCACGCACGCACGCACACACACACACACACACTTCTATCTCACCTCC
>NC_134893.1:60305471-60332971 GCF_041734735.1 Babylonia areolata | reverse complement strand
TGTCAATGTGACTACTGGTAAACCATGGCTCGTGAGGTTCACCGGGGAGGACATAGAAAGCTATCCTGTATGGAGGCATCAACTTTCTAGCCTGATATCAAATCGGTATCCAGAGAAAGAAGTCTCAAATGCCATCAGATCATCACTTCATGGTCAAGCGGGAAGAGTGCTCATAAGAATGGGAACGGATGCTTCTGTATCTGACATAATAAAGAAGATGGACAGTATCTACGGAACTGTAGACACGGAGTCGGACCTCCTGGCCACATTTTATGGTGCCAGACAAGGCCCTGGGGAGTCTGTAGCTGACTGGAGTTGCAGACTGGAAGAGATCCTGGATCAAGTAAAGAAGCAAGCCCCCCTCCCCTCTTCTCCCAACGAGATGCTGCGCACTATGCTATGGACAGGACTGAGGTGTGAGCTGAAGGACATCTCCATGTACATCTACGACCGAATAAAAGACTTTGATGAACTGAGAACTGCTCTTCGTCGACTTGAAAAACAACATCCTCAGTTCAATGTCCCTAAAAAGCCAGTGGTATCGAAAATGAACCAGTCATCGGAAGAAACGTCAGCCATCAAGAAACTAACTTCGCAAATCCAACAACTTACAAATGAGATGGCAAACTTAAAGAAACAGGTCACTTCAAACGCCCAAAGTCAGCAAAGGGAAAACCAACCACAGTACTGGCGAACTAAGTCTGCTGCTGCTCAAGAAGAATCAGAGTCATTATACCCCAGAAACAAAGAGGCATCACAAAGACAGATCTTCAGTGTCATGCCAGCGCCGGATCCAGTGCTACAGATGTGGCCAGTTTGACCACGTTGCTGCTGGATGTCGGGTGAGATTAGATCATCTCAAGCAGGATTTTCACAGAAAACCTATGACGAGAGGCGACTCATAGGTTTGGGACAACAGCCTCAAGAAACAAAAAGGCCTTTGGAAGGACTCACTGGTCACGCCAACGAAGCTGAGATCTTCATTGAGGGACAGCAAGTATTGGCTCTCCTGGACACTGGCTCATCTGTCTCCACAGTTAGTCAGTCCTTTCACTCCAAGTTTTTGAGTCACCTGGAGATTCAGCAGTTAGACAGCCTGCTGGATATTGAATGTGCTGATGGACAACAGTTGCCTTACCTTGGTTACATTGACGCTGGAATCTCAGTCCCAGACTTGATAGATAAGGCAGCCCCTTGTATCTTTTTGGTAGTCCCTGACAGCAAATATAACAGCACGGTGCCTGTTCTTCTTGGAACCAACATCTTGTCACAAACAATAGCAGATTGCAAGGCCCAGTATGGACAACAGTTTCTTCAGAAAGCTGACATGGCAACATCTTGGTACATCGCCTTCAGGTGCATTGTGCTTCGAGAGAGAAGACTGGAACGGATGAAATACTGTCTTGGGTTGGTAAAGTTGGCAGAATCTCAGCCAGTTACCATTTACCCAAATCAGAACGTGGTTGTTCAAGGTGTTGTTGACAAAGATCTCCCCTATCAGTCTACATGCGCCCTCCTGCAACCTCATACTAACCTGGATGATGGTCTAGATGTAGCTCCAACTCTCATCAGCTACAGCTACAAGAAAAGCGGGCGGGTGGACGTCAACATTGCAAATACATCAACCCACACAGTTACTCTACCTCCCAGGACTGTGCTGTGTGAAATTCAGCCTGTCACCATCTACTCGCAGACAGAAGTACGAGACTCAACACCAGGGATGCCTGTGCCGCTTTCAGAGACGATTGAGATCACCTCTGAAACTCTGTCACCAAAACTTGTGGATAGAGCAAAAGGCCTAATCCTGCAATACCAGGGTATCTTTTCAGCGGATGAATGTGACATTGGTTTCACAGGGCGAGTGAAGCACAGGATTGAAGTCAGCAACCCAGAGCCCTTCAAGAAGAGGCATCATCGTATTCCTCCTTCCATGTACGACGAAGTGAAGACTCATCTTCAACAACTACTGACCGCAGGAATCATCAGAAGGTCATACAGTCCATGGTCTTCACCTATTGTTCTTGTCCGACGGAAGAATGGTGCACTGAGAATGTGTGTGGATTTCAGAGAATTGAACAGACGCACGGTGAAGGATTCCTACGCTTTACCACGTATTGACGAAATCCTTGACTGCCTCTCAGGTTCCCACTACTTTACTGTCCTGGACATGAAAAGTGGATATTATCAGATAGAAATTGAGGAGTGCCACAAGGAAAGAACTGCATTCACAGCTGGCCCTCTTGGATTCTTTGAGTTCAATAGGCTTGCTATGGGTCTTTGCAACAGCCCGTCAACTTACCAGAGATTGATGGAAGACATCTTTTCAGACTACCATCACAAGATATGTCTGATTTACCTTGATGACCTCATTGTGTTCTCCAAGACCTACGAAGAACACATGGAACGCCTGGAGAAAATCTTCAAAAGAATCAGGGAATCGGGTCTCAAGCTGTCGCCAAAGAAATGCAAGTTCTTTGCAGAAAAGGTTGTGTACATCGGCCACGTTGTTTCAAAGGATGGTATTGAAGCGGACCCATCCAAAGTGGAAGTCATCAGATCCTGGCCTACTCCAAGAACAGCTGAGGACGTCAGAAGATTTTTAGGATTTGCTGGATTTTACCGGAAATTCGTGAAAGGCTTCTCCAGCATCGCCCGGCCACTGACAGACATGATACCAACACCGGTGAAGAAAACACAGAGAAGGAAGGTTCAGACTCAATCTTCGTCTCAGAAACTATTCACATGGGGACCAGAGCAAGAGCAAGCTTTTCAACGCCTGCAGGACATACTCTCTACTCCTCCTGTGTTAGGGTACCCAGACTACTCCAGACCTTTTGAACTTCATACAGATGCTGCTAGTGAAGGCTTGGGGGCAGTTCTATACCAGGAGCAAGATGGATGCAAACGCGCCATCTGCTACGCCAGCCGTGGGCTCAGCAAATCAGAAAGGAATTACCCAGCACACAAACTGGAATTCTTGGCCTTGAAATGGGCTGTCACCGAAAAGTTCAAAGACTACCTTTATGGAGGAAGCTTCACGGTCTTCACGGACAACAATCCCCTTACTTATGTCCTTACGTCAGCGAGACTGGATGCAACAGGACACCGCTGGTTGGCAGCACTGTCAGCGTATAACTTTGACATAAAGTATAAGCCTGGTGCTACGAATGTTGATGCTGATGCTCTCTCGCGTTTACCCAGGAAGTCTGAAATACCGTCAGAAACTGTCAAGCAACTCAGTGGTGCAGTCAATGTCCCTGCATATGCTACATGCTGTTTGTCTGTGGATGTCGCTAACATTCTGGACTCTGGTGACACAGATGTTATGCAAATGACGATGCGAGACTGGAGAAAGGTACAAAGTCAGGATGCGTTTCTGTCCATCTGGTTGCCATTTGTTAGAAACAAACAGAAGCCACGCAAGAACCAAGTTCCAGCTACACCTCCACACTTAGCAATGCTTCGCAAGTTTGACAGCCTGAGTATCAAACAGGGAGTTCTGTGCAGAGTCGTTTGTGTGGATGGAGAGATGAAGCAACAGCTTGTTCTGCCTGCAAACTTTGTAAGCAAAGCGCTGAGTGGCCTACACGACGATATCGGCCATCCAGGACGTGATCGAACTCTGGCACTGGTTAGGGACAGGTTCTTCTGGCCAAACATGAACTCTGATGTTGAGACCTGGGTGAAGAACTGTGAGAGATGTATCAGACGGAAATCCACCATAGACAGAGCCCCGCTGGTTAACATTATCACATACCAGCCACTGGAACTCGTTTGTATTGATTATCTCTCTCTGGAGCAATCATCAGGAGGATATCAACACATACTGGTCATCACTGATCATTTCACTCGGTATGCCCAGGCAATCCCCACCAGAAATCAGACTGCAAAAACTACTGCAGATGCACTGTTTAACTCTTTTATAGTGCACTACGGGTTTCCCAAGAGACTGCACTCTGACCAAGGCGCCAACTTCGAGAGCAAGGTTATTCAAGAACTTTGCAGTGTTGCGGGAATTGAAAAGTCTCGTACAACCAGCTATCATCCTCAAGGAAATGGCATGACCGAAAGGTTCAACAGGACATTGTTGGCAATGCTTGGTACCTTGACGCCAGACAAGAAAGCAAACTGGAAGCAGCATGTTGCGCCGTTGGTTCATGCATACAACTGCATGCACCATGAAAGTACAGGTTTCTCCCCTTACCAGCTGATGTTTGGCAGAGAAGCTAGACTTCCAATAGACATAGCCTTTGGCATTGAAAATACAGAAAAGAATGAACAGACAGTCACCGCATATGCCAAGGACCTCAGGGAACGGCTGAAGAAGTCCTATGAAACAGCTGTTGTGACTGCCAGCAAAGCCAGAGACCGCCAGAAAGCATCTTACGACCTGAAGACAAGAGGAGCTGTTCTCGAGTCAGGTGATCGTGTTTTGGTTCGGGTGTTAGCTTTCGAAGGAAAGCATAAACTGTCAGACAGATGGGAAGAAGAAGCGTATATCGTGGAGTCTCAGCCCAACCCTGACGTTCCTGTGTATGTGGTGCATCCAGACAGTGACGAAAAACGTAAACGGACCATGCACAGGAATCATTTGCTTCCAATTGGTCACCTGTCAGTGGATACTGATGAAGCACAGTCCTCTGTCCCAGAAGAACCCAACACAGAGCCCGCAGTCCCAAAACTCCCAGTCCCAAATCCACCAATTCCAAAGCCCAGACTCCCAAATCCAAAGCATGAGAAAGAAATCTCACAATGTCCTGTCCCCAAACCCAGACGAAAGAAGCAGCAGAAGAGAGAAACTGATCAGACGGACCAGATAGAGACACAACGTTTCAGCCACCCAGAGAACACAAATCCGCATGTATCTACAGCGACAGTAGATACTGACAGTGAAGAGGATCTGGAGTTCGAAGTCTGCATTCAGCAGCGCAAGGATGTGCGTTCAACTCCTGAGTTACCAAGAGTTGATTCTTCCGAGCTGGGAGGAGGTGGCATACCGCAGGAAGTCCAGGACCTCAGACAACACGGTGACGACTGTGGCCTTCAGGAGGAAGGTGTCTCGGGTTCAGGACGAAGCGGCGATAAGGAAGGAAGCAGAGATGGTGTTGTGGATGCTGTTGAAGAGGAAAGCACTGCTCCGCCCCTGAGACGGTCATCTCGTCACAGACGGCCCCCACGCTGGATGACATCTGGGGACTACATCTTGTCACAACAAGACACGGCAGGCTTGGGAATTTCTGGGTGGACATTTACTGAACGGAAATTAACATTTCTCAAACAGCTGATGAAAGAGACAGAAGGAAAATCTTCCAAAAAGATCATTCTTGAGAAACTGATATCACTTGTCTAGGCTGTACAGTTTGTGTTTAGGCTGCATAGTTTTTGTTTGCATTGATTTGAAAAGTTTCGAACTGTGATTTATTCAATAACTGTGAAAAACGGCATTTTTGAAATACTACGTTTTAATCTATATCTTAAGATTCAAATAATTACTGGTCAAGCGCATTTGTAAGTAAATGACGGGACGTCATTTCATTGGCCAGGGGAGGATGTAACAGGGTGAAATTGTCCTCTTTGCCCCGCAGAGAGAGAGAGAGAGAGAGAGAGTGAGTGAGTGAGTGAGTGCACGTTTATGACCCGTGTTAGCTTTAGCATGATAACTTCACGTGCAAAATAATAATCATGTAGGGTGGATGTGCTGCATCTTGATATGTTTTTACGAAGTGAGTTCTCCTACCCTTTCCTTGTAGAACCAATATCATCAGTTCTCAGTTAGCTTTAAAAAAGAGAACAGGCAACAGCAGTGTGTGTGCGGGCCTCTGTCAACCTGATAGGGTGAGTGAAATATATCGTACTTTACAGTAAGCGTTTCTAGCATTGAGAAATTGATACCAAAATGTAAATGCTATTTGTATTTCCTTATTAATATTATTCTATCAGTTTATTTTGAGTTTAGATGTTATGCATTTGAACGGATTTGCAATTATTTTGAATAACCGAGTTAATCTTAACTGAACGTTTTGAAGTTGCTAGGATTTATATAAATATCTTTAAGAAATTAGACAATTTCGAATTGGGAAGCAATTGCTCATTTCAATTAATGGGATAGTTTAGTCTTATCACACGTTTGTAACAATTGTAGATTCATGTGAAATATTTGGTAAAGTGATGTTTGGAGTGAATGAGTGAATGAACGTCGATAGACATTACTGTACGCTTGCTTACGAGGACTTTGTTGTTTTGTCCACAGGGTAATCAATCATTCATTTATTTATTTATTTCCCGCCTTTCACGAGGACAGTCCCTTGCCCTTTAACCCCCCGCTCTCCTGTTCCCTTTACCCAAGTCCCGATATGTTCCCCGTCTTGTCCTGAATAAAGCCTTGACGAAAACTGGTGCTGACGTGGTGAAAGAATCCTGCCCAACCGGCTACACTTGAATCCCTGTCCCTTTACAATCATCTGTGCTTGAATTCCTGTCCCTGTACAGTCCTGTCCCTTTACAATCATCTGTCCTTGAAATCCTATCCCTTTACAATCATCTGCCCTTGAATTCCTGTCCCTGTACAGTCCTGTCCCTTTACAATCATTTGTCCTTGAATTCCTATCCCTTTACAATCATCTGTGCTTGAATTCCTGTCCCTTTACAATCACCTGTCCTTGAATCCCTGTCCCTTTACAATCATCTGTGCTTTTCGCATTCATCTGTCGTAGTTTATCGCAGTCCTTGTATTCTTGTCCCATTCCGTTCCTCTGTCCTTTTATTCCTTTACATCCCCTTCCCTTTACATACCTGTGAGATTTATTTCTTCCTCTGACCTTACATTTCCCCGTCCTCACATTGTCCTGCCCTCACACACCTCTGTGACCGCCCAGTGTCTTCTTCATTTCTTCGTTCTGTATTCATTTCCTCGCCCGCATATTCATTTTCTTTGCATTGACATTCGTCTGCTCAAATCTGTCTGCTTTCGGTGACATATGTCCTGGTATCCTCTTGTGTTCCGCTGTCCTTCCTCCTCACAACCCTCCCCCTTACATTTCTCTGTCTTGACATCCATGTGCGTCAGCATTCCTCCTTACATTACACTGTCTTGACATCCATGTGCATCGGCATTCCTCCTTACATTACACTGTCTTGACACCCATGTGCATCAGCATTCCTCCTTACATTACACTGTCTTGACATCCATGTGCATCGGCATTCCTCCTTACATTACACTGTCTTGACACCCATGTGCATCAGCATTCCTCCTTACATTACACTGTCTTGACACCCATGTGCATCAGCATTCCTCCTTACATTACACTGTCTTGACATGCATGTGCATCAGCATTCCTCCTTACATTACACTGTCTTGACACCCATGTGCATCGGCATTCCTCCTTACATTACACTGTCTTGACATCCATGTGCATCGACATTCCTCCTTACATTGCCCCTTCCATGCCCGTCTCTTCCATTAACTTCCTCTGTACCCACTTTGCTGTGCTCTTATATTTCTCTGTTCCTGTATTCCTCCTTCCTTACATTCCTCTGTCACTGTATCCCTCCTTCCTTACATTCCTCTGTCACTGTGTTCCTCCTCCCTGACATTTCTCTGTCACTGTATTCCTCCTTCCTTACATTCCTCTGTCACTGTATCCCTCCTTCCTTACATTCCTCTGTCACTGTATTCCTCCTTCTTTACATTCCTCTGTCACTGTATCCCTCCTTCCTTACATTCCTCTGTCACTGTATTCCTCCTTCCTTACATTCCTCTGTCACTGTATCCCTCCTTCCTTACATTCCTCTATCACTGTATCCCTCCTCCTTCCTTACATTCCTCTGTCACTGTATCCCTCCTCCTTCCTTACATTCCTCTGTCACTGTATTCCTCCTCCCTGACATTCCTCTGTCACTGTATTCCTCCTTCCTTACATTCCTCTGTCACTGTATCCCTCCTTCCTTACATTCCTCTGTCACTGTATTCCTCCTCCCTGACATTCCTCTGTCACTGTATTCCTCCTTCCTTACATTCCTCTGTCACTGTATCCCTCCTCCTTCCTTACATTCCTCTGTCACTGTATCCCTCCTCCTTCATTACATTCCTCTGTCACTGTATTCCTCCTCCCTGACATTACCCTGTCACTGTATTCCTCCTCCCTGACATTACTCTGTCACTGTATTCCTCCTTCCTTACATTCCTCTGTCACTGTATCCCTCCTCCTTCCTTACATTCCTCTGTCACTGTATTCCTCCTTCCTTACATTCCTCTGTCACTGTATCCCTCCTCCTTCCTTACATTCCTCTGTCACTGTATTCCTCCTCCCTGACATTCCTCTGTCACTGTATTCCTCCTTCCTTCCTTACATTCCTCTGTCACTGTATCCCTCCTTCCTTACATTCCTCTGTCACTGTATCCCTCCTCCTTCCTTACATTCCTCTGTCACTGTATCCCTCCTTCCTTACATTCCTCTGTCACTGTATTCCTCCTTCCTTACATTCCTCTGTCACTGTATTCCTCCTCCCTGACATTACTCTGTCACTGTATTCCTCCTTCCTTACATTCCTCGGTCACTGTATTCCTCCCCCCTTACATTCATCTATTCCTGTATTCCTTTTCTCTTACACTCCTCTGCCACTGTATTCCTCCTCCCTTACATTCCTCTATTCCTGTATTCCTCTTCTCTTACATTCGATGCTTCTGAAAAGGGGAGTGAGATGGAGTCTGGGAAATGAAGCTTCTCGTTCATCATACGGAGTTGTCGACTGCTGCATGAGATAATTATACACTTCTTGTTCGCCTTGCCACAGAAACAAATGGGTTTCATGTGTAGTAATTGTCTGCGCGTGATGGTAATTGTTTTTCCGTTTGCTCTTGAGTTGGAAGTACGCTTCGAAACAATGTAACGTATGGACATGTGATGGAGACTGCTTTATATATCGATATGTGATGGACCGTTTGGAAAGCCACAGTCCAGTTCCTTTTTGGATGGTTGTTGGGCTGTCTGATTTTACGGGGAGTACAGGAGGAATGGAGTGTGTGTGTGTGCGCGCTTTACTACCAACAGAAAGAGAAGAGAGAGAGAGGAGATAGATAGATAGATAGATAGATAGATAGATAGATAGAGAGAGTACACTCCTTCACAGCAGTGTGGTGACTGACTGATTGAAGAGAGGGTACCGACAGGCACTGTGGATAATTATGGGCAGTGAAACAGAATGTTGTCGTTTAAGGTTGTGTTTTGAGTATCTTTTAGCATTCTCCACACGGACACCATGAACAGAGTGTGGACATCATGGCACAGAGTGTGGACATTATGGCACAGAGTGTGGACATCATGGCACAGAGTGTGGACATTATGGCACCAAGTGTGGACATCATGGCACCAAGTGTGGACATCATGGCACAGAGTGTGGACATCGTGGCACAGAGTGTGGACATCATGGCACAGAGTGTGGACATCATGGCACAGAGTGTGGACATTATGGCACAGAGTGTGGACATCATGGCACAGAGTGTGGACATCATGGCACAGAGTGTGGACATCATGGCACAGAGTGTGGACATTATGGCACCAAGTGTGGACATCATGGCACAGAGTGTGGACATCATGGCACAGAGTGTGGACATCATGGCACAGAGTGTGGACATCATGGCACAGAGTGTGGACATTATGGCACCAAGTGTGGACATCATGGCACAGAGTGTGGACATCATGGCACAGAGTGTGGACATCATGGCACAGAGTGTGGACATTATGGCACAGAGTGTGGACATTATGCACCAAGTGTGGACATCATGGCACAGAGTGTGGACATCATGGCACAGAGTGTGGACATCATGGCACAGAGTGTGGACATCATGGCACAGAGTGTGGACATTATGGCACAGAGTGTCCATCAATGAGATCGGCACACGTTAGGGACAGAGCTTTGGGCTTTCAACCTGACGGTCCAAGGTTCGACTCCCGGTAGCGGCTCATTGAGAGATAAGGGAGGAGGTAGTCCCAATCTCCCAGGTCACTGGACGCGTGACTTAACCCCTTCCTGGGTGTACGAACACAGAAGCTCAAACACGTGGGTTAAAGATCCCATAACACAAACCCCGAAGGCTGAGTATGGCTGCCATTAAAATGAAGTAAAAACGGTCATGCATGTGATGGCCCACTTGTTAAAACAATCAGCGGTGAACGTGTGATTTGCAGCCGTGAAAGCAAACGAATTGCACAACGTTCTGGGTTGACTTGTGATCTCCTGGTCTTCATTAAAGCAGTCAACAGTTGCACAACATTGTTCATCGACCGTGAGCCAGTCACGTGGGTTTAACAAACATTGCATGACAATACACATCGATACTAACCCCCCCTCCCACCCCACCCCTCCCCTCCACCCTCACCTCCCGGCCAGTTTCAGTGACGTCACCTCGTGTCACTTATTCCTTCAGCCTCCCCACCCCCACCCCTTTCATCCCCTCCCATCACCCACACAGCCACACCCACAGTCATTCTATCTCAGTCATAAAAGCAGCAGTCCACAGGGAATAATCGATGCTGTGGCACAGTGTTGGAAATAATTCATGAAAAAAAAGTGAAGACATCCGAATCAAACACTCAAGGAGAGTGACGCGCAGAAAGGTTGCAGTTTTATGCGTTCACATGTCTCAAGTCGCGGACTCTGTTTGTTTTTGGTTTGTTTCTTTAGTGACACGTACATCACTTGTAAAGACAAGACAAAACAAAACAAAACAAGACAGGCAAGACAAGACAAGACGGACGGACAGACAGACAAGACAGAAAGGCAAGACCGACCGACCGACAGACAGACAGACAGACAGAAAGACAAGACAGAAAGACAAGACAGAAAGACAAGACCGACCGACCGACAGACAGACAGACAGACAGACAGACAGACAAGACAGACAAGACAGACAAGACAGACAGACAAGACAGACAAGACAAGGCAGACAGACAGACAGACAAGACAGACAGACAGACAAAACAAGACAGAAAAACAACAAGACAGACAGACAGAATGACAAAACAGACCGACAGACAGACAGACAGAATGACAAAACAGACCGACAGACAGACAAGACAGAGAGACAAAATAGACAGACAGACAGACAGACAGAGAGACAAAATAGACAGACAGACAGAAAGACAAAATAGACAGACAGAAAGACAGAAAGGCAAAATAGACAGACAGAAAGACAAAATAGACCGACCAACAGACAAGACAGAAAGACAAAATAGACAGACAGACAGACAGAAGGACAAAACAGACAGACAGACAGACAGAAGGACAAAACAGACAGACAGACAAGTAGTGGAGGCTGGGGGGACAGGAAGCAGCCCAGTGACGTCCTTCATGAAGACAGGATCACTTTCTTCCTGTGTCCATTTGTTTCCAGCCTCCAGTTCTCTCTTTCTTCTGCCACCTTCATCACTCCTCTCTCTTTCTTTCTCTCCACTTCCAGTTGATTTCTAAAATGAGCGAGCGAGCGAGCGAGAGAGAGAGAGAGAGACAGAGAGACAGAGACACAGAGAGAGAGAGACAGAGAGAGAGAGAGATTTACGAGTGGCATGTTAAGATCGCGGGCTTCGGACGCCAAAGCCACCGTGATATTAGAATTGTTTGTGATCCCATTCTTCCCTCTGTTTTTTCTGCCACCGTTCAGATTCAGGTTCAGTGTGCCGGGGTCTGTCTGGCTGTCTTCCACCTCCCCCCCCCCCCCGACCACCACCCCCCTCCACACACACCCCCTCCCCCCCCCCCCCACACCCCCCCCCCATCTTTTTAACATTTGTGGAAAAAGCGCTAAGAAACTGGTCCCCAAATTCACGTCTCAAAATTACTGGATGGGTGGGGGTGGGGTAGAATCGGTTTGGCCGTGTACGAAAGAAACACAGAGATCACAGGTGAACATTGTGTTTCCGTCATCAAGGGGTATGTGATCAAAGTGACAATGGATTCATTCGTCTCCGAGTTATTATAGTTCGCTTCACATCACTTGACGTCAACATCGTTGATATTTTCCCCCTTGTCATGTCAGTAGCTTACACAATCTTCCGGGTGGAAAGGATCTTGAAGAAAGCACACCATGACATATCCCCAGAATGTGTGGTTAGGGAGGAAGAGGGTGGGCAGTGTAAGGGGTGAGGTATAGATAGGAAAGAAAGAAAAAGAGGGAAGAGAGGCGGTTGGGGGGGTGCGGGGGGGGGGGGGGGGCTTGGCGGGATGTGTGTGTGTGTGTGTGTGTGTGTGTGTGTGTGATGTGGATTCAACCGCTGCTGCTGCTGCTGTGCTGTCCGCAAGTTGACTGGGAACGAGCACAGCGGGATGCCCACTAGCTCACAGATGGCCAAGATACCTGGGCCCTCTCTCCTCGCCTGACCGCCTGCCAGGCCTTGCCACGCTGTGGTCTTTGTTCTCACAGGGAACTCACCGCCCGGGAGGTGGTCAGTGCAAATTGAGGGCTCTGGGCAAAGTCCGTCTCAAAGGCAGCGTGTAGCGCTACTATACGCAGCAGCCTTAAAACCACTTTCTGTCTTCAGTCAAGCGAGGCGTTTCTGACAACCGTCTGTATGTGTTGAGCATGAAGAAGGTCAGATGCGTGGACATAACACTGCTGCTGTGTCAGTCGGGAGGGACTCGCTCTCTTCCCCCCCCCCCCCCACCCCCCCCCCCCCCCAACCCCCGCTCCCCACCCCCACCTTCGGCTCATTTGTACACGTCAGTCAGAATAGTACCCTAAGTGTTATACGCTATCGCTTCGTTGATTCCATGATTTTCATGATGAATAAGTCACTTGGGATATTTGTTATATGAAAAAAGACAACAAAATAAAGCAAACAAACACGAAAATCAACACCTACATACTGTTTTATAACAAAAAAAAAAAACACAAACAAACAAAAAAAAAACACACAAAAAGAAGGACGAAATTCAACAACTTCTAGAAATGATTCAGACAGAGAGATAAATGGGAGATACGATTTTATCATCTTTATCGTTAGTTTTATATTTATTCTTGGGTGTTCATCAGAGAGACAAAAAGTCTTTGCATCATATTTTGTTCTTCATCGGCTTCATAATCACTATCGTTACAAATAATTGGACCAAATACACGCGCGCGTACACACGTACACACACTCACACACACATGAGCACGCACACATGCGCGCACACACATATACACACACCGCGCGCGCGCGCGCGCGCACACACACACACACACACACACACACACACACACACACACACACAAGAATCAAGAAATGATCGAGAGCGCAAAATCCCATAACACCATCATTGGTATTTCACACACACCCCCCAAAAAAGAAAAGAAATAAACAAAAAAGAATTAAAGCCCATGAAACTGGCGATAAAAAGAACAAATCAATAGCAAATCAAAAACAAAAAAAACAACGTTATGTTCACACACACACACACACACACACACACACACACACACACACACACACACACACAGAGAGAGAGAGAGAGAGAGAGAGAGAATAATGAATTAACAAATGGGGGAAGCACACCGAATAGTACACCTGTACCAACCATAATAACACTCAACGTATGACAGACACGAACTCCATTACCGCCCAGGAATTCACTGACGCTGCTCCAGGCAGTGTTCAGGTCAGGGTGACCCCGGGATGCTGCACTACAAACGGCACGGGGGATCCAATTACGGCAAGGTTCGAATCCCGTAAATCAAATTGATTAGCCGCGACAAGATAAATCAAATTGCTGCCACACACACAGCTCCGGACCAACAGCATGTGAAGAGGTGAGGAGGAGGTAACGTCGGTGACGTCATGTCTCTCTCCCCCACCCCAACCCCTTTTTTTTTTCTTCTTTCTCTCTTCTTTCTTTGCCTTTCTTTATCTTGAACGTTGAGTGAGCGACGTGTCTTATTTCTCTGTTCTTTACTCTCTTTTTGTCTCGTGGTTCAGTAAAAAAAGACAGAACGATTTGTTTGTTTCTTGAATCTCTCTCTCTCTCTCTCTCTCTCTCTCTCTCTCTCTCTCTCTCTCTCTCTCTCTCTCCACACACACACACACACAGACACACACACACACACATATATATATATATATATATATATACACACATTTACAGGGTGACGCCTATGGTGTGTGTGTCTGTGATCAGGGTGAGCAGGGGTTTCTAGAACTTGTTCAGCTTTCTTCTTGCCTTTTTTTTTTTTTTTTAATCTAGAATAATTTTTAACTCGTGGTTAAAAAAGAGAAAACAGACAGATGTATGTTTTCATTTTTGAAAGTATTTTTATATGGACATACATAGGTGTGGCGCCTGTGCTGTGCTGTGCTGTGCTGTGCTGTGCCGTGCTGTGCTGTGCTGTGCTGTGCTGTGCCGTGCTGTGCTGTGCTGTGCTGTGCTGTGCTGTGCTGTGCTGTGCTGTGCCGTGCTGTGCTGTGCCGTGCTGTGCTGTGCTGTGCTGTGCTGTGCTGTGCTGTGCTGTTGACGAGAAAGGTCAGCAGGACTGCGTGGATCGTTATCACAGGATCCAACACGCCTGGCTGGTGTTTGTCGGTTACTGTTTCTTTCTGTTTCTGCTTCTCTGTTGGACTGTTAACAGTGTGCATGCTTCATTGCTCCATGATACAACGACACGAGTGAGTGGGAGAGTGCGTGACTGCCAGAATGTACATGTGTATGCGAGCGTGAATGTATGTCAATGTGTGTAAGAGGGAGTGTTGTTTGTCACAAAGTTTGCTGTGCTCAGAAACATCAAGTAATACACTGACACATCAGCCCCGAAGTGCACTTTGTCTCTGTGGATGGCTCTGATTAGTGTTTATATGTGACTTCCTTACTGGCCTTATTATATTGTTTCTCAACGGCAACAGATTCAGTTATTTTGCTGACTTCCCTTCTGTTTCTTTTCATAGTGTTTAAAAACAGATTGATTGGAAAAGCCAATTTTGTCCCTTTCAATCGCAAGTGTTTGACTGTTCGCTTTTGACAGTTGTTGGTGTTTCATCCTGCTGATTTGTGGTTGTGACTATTTCATTTACATTTCATATTCCAGTTTGTATGTGCCAGTTTTCACACGAATATTTTTTCATTCTTTCATTGAGGGTGTTTTCATTGGAAAATCACATGTATGAATATATAATGTCCCATGTTTCAAACAACAATTTACTCCACTCTAATCAAACATGATTTAGAGCAGACCATTCATGCTACACTGCATTAATTAATCTCGTCGAGGATTGGTTTTCGAGCATAAATGATAGCAAATTCACAGTGATACTGTCTGTCAACTTGACGAAAGCTTTCCATGTAATCAATCATAATCTACTGCTCCGAAATCTGGCTGTTTATAAACTTTCCGAACATGCCCCTTCTCGTATTTCATCATATCTCACAAATCGACAACACAAACAGCATAGTGTTTTCCTAAGTAATGTACAGTCTAAAATCAATGCACAAAAAAATTGGTGTCCCCCAAGGGTCTGTGCTCGGCACCCTTCTCTTTTTTCCCTATGTATCTATGATCTCCCCCTATACATTTCAAAAGACTAAAGCGAACTTTTCGGTGAAGACACAACCATTCAGTCGAGCCATTCTACCCTGACTCAGCTATCTGCTTCTTTGCAAGATGATGCCAATCAGCTAATCAAATGGACTGAAATAAACTACAGAAAAGAAAATACAAAATAAACACATCGCGACAGAAAGGACAACATATAACATCAGCTATGATCCTAATACACATGGGTTATATCGATGAGGCAGATGATCTTTCCCGGTCACCCCAGACTGATACTTTATGCAAGCCCTTTTCCCAAAAGTTGTTCCAGCTGTCAAAAATTAAAATCTTTCTGGATCTTTTTAAAGCAAGAAAACTATTTTTCGTGTATTTATTCAACAATCCATCCATTATGCCTCAACTCTGTGCTAAAACATTGAAACCACTAGCTAGAGTTCTTAAAGGTAGCAGGTAAAAAAATTTTATGATAAAAAAAACCCGATTTTGACAACGCAAGACTATCTAATACTAATCTAACATTCTTTCCATTCACGTATAAACTACGATACAATAAAACTGTTTTCATGAATAGAAGAATGAAATTGTCTGCCTCCAAAACTTGAACTACTACATTTCCTCGAAATCACTCAAAGCACACAAACATAATTTTTGTCCGTAAACCCAGATCCGACCTGTTTGTTTTAAAACTAGCCTCGTTTACTCAGTGGGGACAATTTGGAACTGTTTGCCAAATGATATTGAAAATAAAAGTAGTATCGGTGCCTTTTACTGAATCGCTGATATAACACTTCTGCTTTGGGAATTAGAGACTGAAATTGCCACAGCCTGTTAGACGCTTTAATCATTGCTTCCCCTCAGAGCCGCTCAGTGGTAGGCGGAAACAATAACCGATCTGACAACGTGATGGAAATCTGCTCCTCTTCTGGTCCTGTTTCAGTGTGCCTGTTGGACTTGAATGTCTCATGTCAGTGACCCCCACTCCAGCTCCCTTTACTTTGACAGCTTCCTGTGAGTTGTAAGGCACAGCACATCTGTTGCTTTCAATGTCCGTGCATGTGTGCCGGTGTGTATATACGCACGCGCGCGCACACCCCCCCCCCCCCCCACACACACACACACAAGCACGCACTTACACACACACACACACACACACACACACACACACACACACACATTGCTTATCATAGTTTGTATTCCATTGATATTTTGTGTTATGTTTTGTGTAGAGTCTTCTGTTTACTTATAAATATTTCATGTGAGCGTTGTCTTTCTTATCATTTACATTTCTTGCTTCTTTTCTTTTTTTTAATCCTCCGGGGCTGGGTGGAAAATATCATGTATTTTACTTATCTATTTACCGTGATGAGGAATATTTTCGTTCGTTCGTTTGTTGGTATATGTGTTAGTGTGTTTCTTCATCTCTCTTTCTCTTTCTCCCTCTCCACTCCTCCACAAACGGACACACACATACACCAGGAGCATACATACGTACATATCACGCGCGTGCGCGCGCGCGCACACACACACACACACACACACACACACACACACACACACACACACACACACACACACACACACACACACACACACACACACACACACACACACACACGAACACACACACACACACACACACACACAAACACACACACACACACACGAACACACACACACACACACACACACACACACACACGAACACACACACACACACACACACACACACTCACACACACACACTCACACACACACACACACACACACACACACACACACACACAATGAAACCACACCACACAAAACTAAAGACGCACACACAGGGCAGACAGACAGTAACACAGAAACAGAGACAACAGGATGATGATTAATTCTGCGTGGTCAGCTTCAGATGGTCACCCAGGCTGACCAGTGACACGTGTTCTGACACAAAGCACCAACACAAAGACACACGTGCGGGAATAACGTGGCGTGACTAACCACAATCATTCTGACGGCCGCTCAGCTGATTATTCAGACAACATGTGGCAGCACAGGTGAAAAGAACAATTCCGGGATGGATCCTTTGTGTGGTCAGGGCACGTGTTAGAGGTGTCCACACACATGTACACACACACGCGCTAGCACTCACACACACACGCGCGCGCGCGCGCGCATACACACTTACTGTTAGACACGTGTGCTGACATTGACACAACACAAATCGTAATCGTCACACATAATAATTATAATAATGAGCATATCCGACTACCACCGCCTACCCCATCCCCACACATTCGCACACTCACTCACACACTGAGAAACAGAAGACAAGACAAGACAAAACCAGACACAATTTTCAATTTCCGATTATCCAAAATAAGCATTGGTGCACTTCATCCAGTCCTCGCCTGATGCACTGAGCAATCCCCAATAAAGAGGCATGGGCGTGATGGTTATCATACATACAGAATGAAAAAAAGAACAAAAAAAGAACAACACATCAGAATGTAAGAATAGTGTTTGTGGGCTGGGAAGGAGTGAGAGAAGAAGAGGAAGAAGGAGAAGAAGAAGAGACACAGACAGACAATCAGACACACAGACAGACAGACAGGACAATAATAGAAACATCTGGGTAGAGTGTGGCAGGGCTGGAGGCAGGGTCCAGTTGTGGTCGGAGGTCAGGGGTGGGAGGTCGGAGGGGGTGAAAGAGAGAGAGAGAGAGAGAGAGAGAGAGAGAGAGAGAGAGAGAGAGAGAGTACAAATGAGCCAGTGAAGATGAGACTAATTGATGGTGACATCAATACTGAGGTCTGGTGTGTGTCCTGAACACCTCTTGGTGATGTGTTGGGCCTTTGGCTGCTGTCCTCTGGAGTCTGCTGTCTCCTGCCCTGCCTGTCACAGTGGATGTCTTGACTGTCTCTGTCTCTCCAGGCCCCTGTCACAGTGGATGTCTTGACTGTCTCTGTCTCTCCAGGCCCCTGTCACAGTGGATGTCTTGACTGTCTCTGTCTCTCCAGGCCCCTGTCACAGTGGATGTCTTGACTGTCTCTGTCTCTCCAGGCCCCTGTCACAGTGGATGTCTTGACTGTCTCTGTCTCTCCAGGCCCCTGTCACAGTGAATGTCTTGACTGTCTCTGTCTCTGTCTCTCCAGGCCCCTGTCACAGTGGATGTCTTGACTGTCTCTGTTTCTCCAGGCCCCTGTCACAGTGGATGTCTTGACTGTCTCTGTCTCTGTCTCTCCAGGCCCCTGTCACAGTGAATGTCTTGACTGTCTCTGTCTCTGTCTCTCCAGGCCCCTGTCACAGTGGATGTCTTCACTGTCTCTGTCTCTGTCTCTCCAGGCCCCTGTCACAGTGGATGTCTTGACTGTCTCTGTCTCTCCAGGCCCCTGTCACAGTGGATGTCTTGACTGTCTCTGTTTCTCCAGGCCCCTGTCACAGTGGATGTCTTGACTGTCTCTGTCTCTCCAGGCCCCTGTCACAGTGAATGTCTTGACTGTCTCTGTCTCTCCAGGCCCCTGTCACAGTGAATGTCTTGACTGTCTCTGTCTCTGTTTCTCCAGGCCCCTGTCACAGTGGATGTCTTGACTGTCTCTGTCTCTCCAGGCCCCTGTCACAGTGGATGTCTTGACTGTCTCTGTCTCTGTCTCTCCAGGCCCCTGTCACAGTGGATGTCTTCACTGTCTCTGTCTCTCCAGGCCCCTGTCACAGTGGATGTCTTGACTGTCTCTGTCTCTGTCTCTCCAGGCCCCTGTCACAGTGGATGTCTTGACTGTCTCTGTCTCTCCAGGCCCCTGTCACAGTGGATGTCTTGACTGTCTCTGTCTCTCCAGGCCCCTGTCACAGTGGATGTCTTGACTGTCTCTGTCTCTCCAGGCCCCTGTCACAGTGGATGTCTTGACTGTCTCTGTCTCTGTCTCTCCAGGCCCCTGTCACAGTGGATGTCTTGACTGTCTCTGTCTCTGTCTCTCCAGGCCCCTGTCACAGTGGATGTCTTGACTGTCTCTGTCTCTCCAGGCCCCTGTCACAGTGGATGTCTTGACTGTCTCTGTCTCTGTCTCTCCAGGCCCCTGTCACAGTGAATGTCTTGACTGTCTCTGTCTCTGTCTCTCCAGGCCCCTGTCACAGTGGATGTCTTGACTGTCTCTGTCTCTGTCTCTCCAGGCCCCTGTCACAGTGGATGTCTTGACTGTCTCTGTCTCTCCAGGCCCCTGTCACAGTGGATGTCTTGACTGTCTCTGTCTCTCCAGGCCCCTGTCACAGTGGATGTCTTGACTGTCTCTGTCTCTCCAGGCCCCTGTCACAGTGGATGTCTTGACTGTCTCTGTCTCTCCAGGCCCCTGTCACAGTGGATGTCTTGACTGTCTCTGTCTCTGTTTCTCCAGGCCCCTGTCACAGTGGATGTCTTGACTGTCTCTGTCTCTGTCTCTCCAGGCCCCTGTCACAGTGGATGTCTTGACTGTCTCTGTCTCTCCAGGCCCCTGTCACAGTGGATGTCTTGACTGTCTCTGTCTCTCCAGGCCCCTGTCACAGTGGATGTCTTGACTGTCTGTCTCTGTCTCTCCAGGCCCCTGTCACAGTGAATGTCTTGACTGTCTCTGTTTCTCCAGGCCCCTGTCACAGTGGATGTCTTGACTGTCTCTGTTTCTCCAGGCCCCTGTCACAGTGGATGTCTTGACTGTCTCTGTCTCTGTTTCTCCAGGCCCCTGTCACAGTGAATGTCTTGACTGTCTCTGTCTCTGTCTCTCCAGGCCCCTGTCACAGTGGATGTCTTGACTGTCTCTGTCTCTCCAGGCCCCTGTCACAGTGGATGTCTTGACTGTCTCTGTCTCTCCAGGCCCCTGTCACAGTGGATGTCTTGACTGTCTCTGTCTCTCCAGGCCCCTGTCACAGTGGATGTCTTGACTGTCTCTGTCTCTGTTTCTCCAGGCCCCTGTCACAGTGGATGTCTTGACTGTCTCTGTCTCTGTTTCTCCAGGCCCCTGTCACAGTGGATGTCTTGACTGTCTCTGTCTCTGTCTCTCCAGGCCCCTGTCACAGTGGATGTCTTGACTGTCTCTGTCTCTCCAGGCCCCTGTCACAGTGGATGTCTTCACTGTCTCTGTCTCTGTCTCTCCAGGCCCCTGTCACAGTGGATGTCTTGACTGTCTCTGTCTCTCCAGGCCCCTGTCACAGTGGATGTCTTGACTGTCTCTGTCTCTCCAGGCCCCTGTCACAGTGGATGTCTTGACTGTCTCTGTCTCTCCAGGCCCCTGTCACAGTGAATGTCTTGTCTGTCTCTGTCTCTCCAGGCCCCTGTCACAGTGGATGTCTTGACTGTCTGTCTCTGTCTCTCCAGGCCCCTGTCACAGTGAATGTCTTGACTGTCTCTGTCTCTCCAGGCCCCTGTCACAGTGAATGTCTTGACTGTCTCTGTCTCTCCAGGCCCCTGTCACAGTGAATGTCTTGACTGTCTCTGTCTCTCCAGGCCCCTGTCACAGTGGATGTCTTGACTGTCTCTGTCTCTCCAGGCCCCTGTCACAGTGGATGTCTTGACTGTCTCTGTCTCTCCAGGCCCCTGTCACAGTGAATGTCTTGTCTGTCTCTGTCTCTGTTTCTCCAGGCCCCTGTCACAGTGAATGTCTTGTCTGTCTCTGTCTCTGTTTCTCCAGGCCCCTGTCACAGTGGATGTCTTGACTGTCTCTGTCTCTCCAGGCCCCTGTCACAGTGAATGTCTTGACTGTCTCTGTCTCTCCAGGCCCCTGTCACAGTGGATGTCTTGACTGTCTCTGTCTCTGTCTCTCCAGGCCCCTGTCACAGTGAATGTCTTGACTGTCTCTGTCTCTCCAGGCCCCTGTCTCTCTGCCGATCTGTGGCTGCATCTCTCTCTGGGTCTGTCTCTCTATCTCTGTATGTCTGTCCATGTCTGAGTTTTTGTGGATGTGTATCTCGGTCTATGTATACCTCTGTGCGTCTTGTCATGTCTGTCTTTATTATTTATTTATCATCTATCTATAGTCTGTTCATCTAATACGATGATATTAGAAATATGTCTGTCTCTGTGTCTGGCTGGCTGTGTTTCCCTTCCCCTGTCCCTCTCTCTCTCTCTCTCTCTCTCTCCCTCTCTCTCTCTCTCTCTCTCTCTCTCTCTCCCTCTCTATGTTTCTCCCTTTCTCTCTTCATGTGTCTGTATGTCCATGCCTGTCTTTTTCTCTCTGGCTCTGCCTGTCTCTCCCAATGTCTATCTGTCTCTGTGTGTCCGCCAGTCTGTCTCTCCCTCTGTGTCAGCATGTAATGAAAGGAAACGATATAATGTCGCTGTGGTCATGTGACTCCCTCTGTGTTGCAGTACAACGGAGCTGCACACCAACACAATAACGATATCTACGTGGTACTGGGAACAACGAGGTCACACAGACATAGTACATCTGGCACGTTACATCCTGTGGAGAGAAGGTCGTCCTCTGGGAACGGCGCTACATTCTTTCTTCACATTCATTTCTCAGTTTTTGCTGCACCGGTTGTCGTCGCTTCGTTCCGGTGGCATTACCCACGGTTGTTCTTTCCACACACAGTCATACCCAGGCATTCCTTCCGCTGTCCCAGTGCCGGCAGTCCTCGTCAGACTTCTTCTTCCTCTTCTTCTCCCTGAACTCAGTGAAGAGTCATCAGGACACCATACGGAAGAACTGTTCACCAGATCCCTCCGGGTCTGTCGATTGTGTGTCAAAGCCTTGTCTCTGCAAATGGTTTTCCTGTCCATTCTGTAATGCTGTCAGTCCATCGTTGTTGTTTTCTGTCTTCCCCTCCGTCTCCCTCCCAACAATTCTTGGGAGAACTGTTTTAGCAAGGCCATTGAATCTTGCTACGTGGCCATACCAACGTAGCTTTCTTTTCTTAATTGATGTCGGCAGGTCTTCATATGATCCAGCGCGCTGCCTGTTGGTCTGGCGCACTTGTTCATTTGTGCTTCGATCAGTGTATGATGTTCAGTATCTTGCAGAGCGCTTCATTTCCATGGTTTGATTTCTCCTTTTCACATCTGTCGTGAGGGTCCATGTTTCGCATGCACACAGGAAGATGGAAAACACCAGTGCACACACGAGTCCTGTTTTTCGTGGAGATGTTGTTGTCCTTCAGTACAGGTTTCCGTCTGGACAGTGTTGTTGTATCCTTGTTAGGATTTTGGTTTGGACCCTTCACTGCTGATGCTGGACCCTTCACTGCTGATGCTGGACCCTTCACTGCTGATGCTGGACCCCTCACTGCTGATGCTGGTCCCTTCACTGCTGATGCTGGTCCCTTCACTGCTGATGCTGGACCCTTCACTGCTGATGCTGGACCCTTCACTGCTGATGCTGGACCCTTCACTGCTGATGCTGGACCCTTCACTGCTGATGCTGGATGCAAGGCAAGGCAAGGGCGAGGCTGTATTGCACCGACACGCTTTCCCCAGGGAGAGCAGCCCGAATTTTACAAAGGGAAATCTGTTGCAACAAAAAGTAATGCAATACAGTACAATATAAACACAGTACTATACAATGCGATATGTTTTTAAACAGCACGACTGCACATTTACGGCCTCGAGATTTGAACTTGGTGGAGCTGATACCTCATCTCACATATACATCACCTCTCTTAGTTCTGACGTACACGAAATGGCAAGGATGATAACTGGAAGCAGAAGGGGATGGAGAGGGTGGAGAAGGGGGGGGGGGTAAGGAAGAGAGAAAGACTGGGCCGTAGGTATAACAAGCGAGGGTGGTGTGTGTGTGAGAGAGAGAGAGAGAGAGAGAGACAGAGGCAGAGACAGAGAGAGAGAAAACAAAGATGATACACTATACCCGGAAGTAATTTTGGATCAGCGAGTCTGACATTGTTTTGATTCTGGCGATATACTGTTCTGATGCGTGATGGGCGATGATTAAAACGTTGTGCACGTGCAAGAAGGGGTGGGTGTATCGTGATGGACCTGACTGACCATCTGTCGGGGAGACACCTGATGATGATGTAAAGCTCCACGCACCCTCTCTCCCTTTATTCTGTGTCTTTACCTCTCTGGTTTACACCTGTGTGTGTGTGTGTGTGTGTGTGTGTGTGTGTGTGTGTGTGTGTGTGTGTGTGTGTGTGTGTGTGTGTGTTCCTCATTTCTAAAATGTCCAAAACGATTAACACACGGAAGATGCGAAGGAAAATGCGTCAGTTTGTGTTTCACAATACACCCCCTCCCCCTTGATTTGCCAGTAAACACCCTTCCCCATTGATTTACTTACTCCTGTGAATATACAGAATAGATATCTTGTTCGTATCCAGTCCCTCGTTTCTTGTACTGTGTAACATGAAGACAGGGAAGAAATGCAATATGCTAGCACGTTTACGGCCTGGGGAATTACTAAACTGAACTCGGTTAAACTGTGAACAGACTAATCCTCACAAGTACACGAAAATCTTTTGACGTGGAGGAAATTGCAAGGATGATCAAAGGGAAACTGAGGGGAGAGAGAGAGAGGGAGAGAGAGAGAGAGAGAGAGAGAGAGAGAGGAGTGGAGTTTGGATTGAACGAGAGAGCGTCATGTACAGAAAGATGGGATCCTGATGAAGATACACAGAGAGAGAGACAGAGACAGAGACAGAGACAGAGACTTTCTTTAGCGTCACTGAGGCCTCGATGACGCCCTGCCGACAATCACGATACGCTGCAGCCGTAGGTCATTTCAGATTTGTGCATCTGTCATTCGTTCTGGCCTCGTTGTTTATTCATTTTATGTAGTTTAAACACACACACACACACACACACACACACACACACACACACACACACACACACACACACACATCGAGGCGACCATGTGTTTGTTCTATATCGTCGGTATATTCTGTTTAGCTTATTTGTGATTGAAAGGCTATGCCAGTCTTGAATAAAAGCTAACTTGTGTTTGCATCAGATACTGGTTTGAATCCCAGGTTAGTGTGTTGTGTGGTGTGTGTTGATTGAAGTGTTGTGCACATGGGGGTGTCAGGGTGTAGTGTGACTAACTCGTCTGTTCTGATAACAGCAGAACGTGAAGACTTACCCCCCTCCCTCACCAATATCGTCTGTTCTGATAACAGCAATTTAGCAGAAATTGAAAACTGTGAAGCAAATCTGCTTTCGCGTATATACTGATATGACTACGTTTGTATGAACACAGCACTGCAGGGCTGTTACAGGGGAGACGAGCGGGTGATAGACAGTAAATATTTAGATACAGATTATAAAAAAAAAAATATATATATATATAAGGAGCGAAAGAGAGGGTGGATAGAGACAGACAGAGAAGAGCCAGAAGCTGGACTCTGAGAGCTTCCCCTTCAGTCTGATGCAGACATTCTTTGTACATCCCAAAGGCCCACACTGACAGATAACACCAGCTAGCAAACAAAATACGCTGTGCCCGAGGGATCATTTTCGATCAGTGCATGTGATGTTTTGATGTTGTGATGGAAAACACAGCAGGAACATTCCTTTCCACTCCGCTAAGTCTCACACGGCTGGAACTCCCCTGCTAAGAAAGGTGACACGCTGTAGCAGGAGGTACTTGACGTCGTTTGAATTCTGTTGTGTGGCGCACGTTGATTGATTAAAGCGTTGTGCACGTGCGGGAAAGCAGGGTACATCATGATGGACCTACTTCATGATCAGTCAGGAAACAGCCGATGCTAAAGCGTTGAAGAAATTGAAGTGTGAGTCTTACCTTTGAATACTACAAGTGTACATATGTGGTAAGAGTAAATACGTTTTAACATCAGCTTCAGCGCAGAAAGTTCCGCAAACACCAAATCTCTCGCTATTACTAATATGAAAATCCCTTTCTCGCCATCTGAATTCAATAAGTCTTTCTTTCAATACTCCGAGAAAGTCGTCAAAACCCTCTGCCAGAGATCAAGGCAGGAAGAGTGGGATGGAAACAGTGCCGGAACATTCCTGTCCACATGACGAAGGTCTGCACAGCTACACGGTCCACTATCAACATGACACGCTGTGGCCGGAGCTATGTTTCCACCAGTGGGTCTAGCATTGTTTTGGTTCTGGCGGATTCTGTTGTGTGATGCAGCTTTATCAAAGTGTTGTGCACGTGCGGGGAAGCAGGGGGTGGGGGGTGATGGGGGGTGAAGGAATGACCGTAAGGACTGAACAGCTGGTGAAGTTCACGCTTCCTCCCTGTTTCCCTGTGTGTGCTTTACATGTCCACCTCATGCCTGGGTCTGAGTGTCTGTCTGCCTGTTTGTGTTATATGTCTGTCTCTGGGTACTTCTCTCTCTCTCTCTCTCTCTCTCTCTCTCTCTCTCTCTCCTCTCTCTCTCTTTCTTTCTTTCTCTCTCTCTCTCTCTCTCTCTCTCTCTCTCCCCTCTGTGTGTGTGTGTGTGTGTGTGTGTGTGTGTGTGTGTGTGTGTGTGTGTGTGTGTGTGTGTGTGTGTGTGAAAAGAATAGAATAGATTTTATTGTCATGAAACCGTAAGGTTTATAAGACACAAGTGCAATGGTAAATAAATGAAGGAAGGAAAAACACACAATTAATCAATCAGTTAATGCAGCAAATTGCAGCAGCATTCATAAACAAATTTTCCTAATCTTGTTTGTATATATTCATCATCTGTTAGCATCACCTGACTGGGAATATTTCCTGTGTTATTCGAATTTTGAATATCTTTTTAAAATTTGTGTGTGTGTGTGTGTGTGTGTGTGTGTGTGTGTGTGTGTGTGTGTGTGTGTGTGTGTGTGTGTGTGTGTGTAAAAGTCAAAATGTTTTCATTTGTTAAGTCTTTGGCCCATACAAATAGAATTCACACACATCAAAGTACTGAATTCCATTTTTGAACACATACATTTCTCAGCACATTTTTTTTCTTTCTGAATATGATTTGTAAATAGATTCACTGTGTGTGTGTGTGTGTCTGTGTGTGTCTGTGTCTGTGAGTCTGTATGTGTCTGTGTCTGTGTTCTGTGTATGTGTCTGTGTGTCTTCTTTCTAGTAATCGAAACGCTGTCACAACTCTGAAAACGGAAAATAAATGTGAAAGAAAAAGTGTCAGTATTTGTGACAAAAAATAGATAGGTCTGCCTCCTGGATTTGACCACTGTCTGTAAACTATCCAAAGCCATCATCACACATCTCTGCTTGCTCCTTGCACCCACGCAGTGAAACGAACCAGCAGGTTTACAGACAGTGACAGAGAATTCTGGGGGAGTATAAAAGCTTAGTGAAGCGTATTCACGCCTGCCTTTGTATTTACACCCCCATAGTCTCTTGGTTACCACGAATATAAAATTCGTGGATAGTTAAACAGTAAAAGAAAACTGAGTGGAGACAGAGACAGAGAGAGAGAGAGAGAGGATGAAATAAGGGTGAGTAAAGGAAAGACAGGAATATGGTCAGTGTAGGTAGTGAGTAAGACACACAGAGAGAAAGAAATAGAGAAAGCGCAGTGTGGCGTTAAAAGAGAGGAAATTCCTTTTAAAAAATATTGCTGCATATTGTGGAACTGAAGCAAAACAACAACAACCGATTCCTGTTCACATCACTTTTTCACTATTTCCCTGCAATAAACACCATGCTGGTATACACTATAGTCCGAGGTAATGTTCGATAAATGCATCCATCTTTTTGTGTGGATTCCCAAGGGTGTTGTGCTGTGTGGTGCACACTGCTGACTGCGTTGTGCACGTGCCGTAAAGGAGGGTGTTGCGTGATGGAATGAATTCATCATCTGTCGGGAAATAGCCCTTGTGGAAAGTAAGCTAAACCTCATTCCTCCCCCCCCCCAGGGCCCCCCCCCCCCCGCACCCTCCCCCCTCCCCCGCATGTCTACCCCAAACCTGTGTGTGTGTCTGTGTGTCTGTCTCATTGTCTGTGTGTGTGTGTGTGTGTGTGTGTGTGTGTGTATGCGTGTGTGTGAACGTTTGTGCGTGTTGTTCATCATCCCCAAACTACTGGCTGCTCACGATCATGCTTTGCAGTTTATCTTTGCATCCATGTCCTTTTCA
>NC_134893.1:60282971-60300471 GCF_041734735.1 Babylonia areolata | reverse complement strand
CAGAACCAAAGTTGCTTTCTTGCAATGAAAATCCACAGCTTTCGTGACAAACCACTGAGCGAATGTAGTTTTTCTTTTGTCTGCAACATCGATTTTTCAAACACATTTTTCAGGCTGTTCATGGTACATTTGATGAAACAGCAGTTCGTGTATTCAGCTAGAGGCCAGTGGTAGCCTGTATTATTTATGATTTAGATCATCTTTCTACTTATTTTACAACCATAAATACCCCCTTTTCCCTCAGTAAAAATAGATTCCAAAATTTAACTCTCGTTCTCTCCACCCCCTCCCCTAATCCCCCCACCCCTTCTCTCCCTCTCTCTCTCCTTTCTGTCAAATTTAATTTGTCCAGTGTGTCAACAATCTAAAGAAGATGAAGTTCACTTTGTGCTGTGTTGCCCAGTATTAAGAGATCTTGGAGAATGATTGATTCCAGTTAAATACTGTCAATACCCTTGCTTGTTTAGACTTATGATGTTAATGTCATCAACAAATGAAAAGACAGTCAAGGAGTTCGCTCTATATCTGTATAAATTGAAAAATTATCGACCAGTTTCTAACCTTCCTTTCCTGTCCAAACACTTGAAAAGTCTGTCCTGAAGCAGCTCAACAACCACTTTGTTTCAACACTCTCCTCCACCCTTTTCAGTCTGCCTATCGTGCTGAACACAGCACCGAAACCACTCTCCTTCACATCCTGAACAATCCACTGCTAGCGACCGACTCAGGAAAAATTTCCCTTCTCACTCTTCTCGACTTGTCAGCCGCCTTTGACATGATAGACCATTCAATCCTTCTTTCCCGTCTTCATTTTACATTTGGCATCAACGGCACTGTTCTCAACTGGTTCAAATCTTATCTCACTGATCGATTCCAGTCTGTCATCGTCGATAATTTCTAGTCTGAACCTGTTAAAATCAAACACGGAGTCCCATAGGGATCTGTTTTAGGCCCAGTGCTCTTCACACTGTACACTGCTCCTCTCGCTGAAATTATCAACCACCACAATGTTAGTCATCATTCCTATGTTGATGACACTCAACTTCAGAAGAGTGATACCCCTGAAAAATTGTCCTCGCTCTTGCAGGAAGCATCTGAATGCTTCCTGGACATTCAAAACTGGATGACTCTAAATAAGTTACGATTGAACGCATACAAAACCGAAGCAATAATCATAGGAACTAAACAAAAACTCTCTTCCATCACAGCTGACAAAATCAAACTTGGCAGTACATCCATCCCTCTTTCCAGCTCAGTCAAAAACCTCGGCGTTGTCCTTGACAACACACTGTCTATGCAAAAATTTATCAGTCAGACATGTCAATCCTGCTACTGTGAATTGCGACGCATCAGTTCCGTTGGGAAATATCTGTCCACCGACGCAACATCTAGACTTGTCGTTTCTCTCATTCTCTCTCGCCTTGACTACTGTAACTCTCTATTGTCTAGTCTGCCTGCTCCATCCATTCAGTCCCTTCAGCACATACAAAACTCTGCTGCCCGACTCGTCCTCAGAAAAAACAGATCTGAGCACATCACTCTTCTTTTGCAACATCTTCATTGGCTCCCTGCCTCACACAGAATAAAGTATAAGATCAGCACTCTGTGTTATAAATGTATTCACAAAACTGTTGGACGCAATTCTTTCTCTGTCTCTGGACCCTGCATTTGAAATAATCTTCCTCTTTCGCTTCGTCAGGTCTCCGCACTCAGCTCTTTCAAGTCTGGCCTTAAAACCCACCTCTTCACAAGATAGCCTCCCTCCCCTGCCTCTTTCTTGTCTTCAGTTTCTTCAGTTTTAGAGTTATGCATGCGTGTGAATGACTGGTGTGAAAGCGCTTAGATTTGTCTCTGCACAGGATTCGGCGCTATATAAATACTGTCATTATCATTATTATTACTCTTATAAAGCACTCAAAGGAGTAGTGTATATGTTACATCATGAAGACTTTTGAATGTATGACTTCAGTATCTTACTGTGTATCCCTCTCCAAAGGGGCTGTGGCCTTTATGAATAAACCATCTCAATCTCAATCTCCTTTCTCTCTCTCCCGCTCTGCCCTTCTCTTGCCCCACCTCTACGCCCCTTGTACCGTCTCTAACCCTCTTTCCCACTGTGTCTTACTTTCGGAAAAATTCAGTTCATCCATGTATGGCCCCCTGTGAACCCAACAGACCCACTGACCCGAGAGAGAGAGAAACAAACAAAGAAACAAAACAAAACAAAACAAAAAACACAAAAAAAGCACGCAGCTGTCTCTATTAAGGAAGCAGACAAAGAGGATTATTCACATGATGTAATCGCTTTCATCATCTCTCGTTCTGAAACCATAGCCAACGGCTTTCATGCCGCGTCGAAGAGATGACATGGTGCAAGAAAAAAAAAACAAAAAAAAAAACGCTCGCTCGGAATCGATGGCATGAAAAGAGGACGAGAGAAGAGGAAGATGTATAATAAACCTTGCTGGTCATGTCAGTCCTAGTTCCGGATAACACCGGAAAAGTTGGATTTAGGTTTCATGTATACTCTTTTCTTTCTTTCTTTTATTTATTTATTTTATTTTTTTTATTATTTTTTTTTTTTTACTCGGTGCTTTCCGAAAGTCACATGCAGGTAACGGTTCAGAATCGTTGGCACTGTTGCAATGCGCCCACGGGTTCGATTCCCATACGGGCCGGAACGGTGGTGAAAAAATCCGGATATTTCGAAAAACGGCTAAAATTGGCTGATATTGTGGATGATGTGTGTGCCAATGTTGTCTGTTCTTCTTCAGGGTTTTTCTGTTGTTCGGCACTTGATTGTTTGTTTTGTTCTTCTTGTTCCTCTGCTTCTTCTTTTTCCATTTGTGAGTTTCCGAGCAGGTGTGCATACCAGCAAAACAGAATATGATATGAGAACAAATAGATAAATGAATTTTATTTTTATCAATTTCGAAAAGCACCATGATGTATTACGTATGATTGACCAGCTGCCTTTCTCAGAAATGTCTCAAAAACACTTGTCCTTCTGCCTGTCTATTATTATGTTCCGTCTGTGATGTCTCTCTGTCTGCCTCTCGGTCTGTCTGTCTATCTGTCTGTCTGTCTCACAGAGAGAGAGAGAGTCTTTGTCTCCGTCTCCCTATCATTATGCATTTGTTGTTTTGTTTTGTTTTGTTTTTGTTTTTGTTTTTGTTTTTTTGTTTTGTTTTGTTTTTTAGTTCTTTTACTATCTTGTCATAATTTTCTTTTCTTTTTTTTTTTTTTTTTTTTTTACCTTTTCCTTTATCCATTCTTTTTTCTTTTCTTTTCTTTTTTTTGTCCTCTTCCATTTGAGGGACGGATATAAAAATGTTTGCTTATGTTTGGTTGTTTTTTTTTTTTTTATTGTATTTAGAAAATAAAATTCATTGATTATTCATTTTCTTTCTCTGGTTTGCTGTCGCTTTTCTCTCTTCGCAATGATTGTGGCGATATCGGTGAGCAACACGGATACAAGTCACCCCCCCCCCCTCCCCCACTTCTCATCCTCCCCATCCCCTCCCACCCCCAACCTCCCCTGCCCCCCGTCCCCTCCACACACACACACTCTTTCCTTAACTCCGGTTTCGCATCTTTCGATCTCTGTCTCTGTATTTCCCTCTCTCTTCTGTCTTTGTTCTCACTCTCTCTCTCTCTCTGTCTGTCTGTCTGTCTCTGTCTCTGTCTCTGTCTCTGGCTTTCTTGGTGTCCCACTACACTCATCAAACACTATAATGTATGGCGAAACCGGCAGGTACCCATTGCATATTAGATCAATTGTAAAATGCATAAAATATTGGCTGAAACTAACATGACTGCCAACTTGTTAGTTTATGTTGTTTCAATTCTGGGGGTTGTTTTTCTTTCCTTTTCTGTTCCATTTCATCTATTTGCACCATTTAGTTCTGATTTGTACCTACTATGTCACCAGAGCTTTTCAGCTAATGACATTAAACATTTCAGTGTTCAGTGTTCTCTCTCTCTGGCTGCCTGTCTGTCTGTCTGTCTGTCTCTCTCCTTTCTCTCTCTGTGATATATATTATGTTTTTCAAAATGTGACTCATCTTCACACCCCTTCAAATGGGGCTTTGGCCTTACTGAATAAAATTCTGTTCTGTTCTCTTCTGCTCCATCTCTCTCTCTGTGAGTGTGTGCGCGCGTGTGTGTGCATATAAGCGTGTGTGTGTGTGTGTGTGTGTGTGTGTCCGTGCCTGTGGTTAAGCCTGGCGGACCAGGAATCAGGCACGTCTCACCGCTGTGCATTAGCACGGCCATGCTGCTCACCGCGCGTGCGTCATTTTCCCATTTCCGGTCACACCACAGACGCCATTGTGTCCCCAGCAGTCGGCCTTCTGCATGGAGCCTCCCTGCCCTCCCGGCACCGGCATGCCACAGGTGAAGGTCGAGTTGTCGGCCCTGCATGCTCCGTCTCTCTGATGGCATTTCTCCTCCTTTCTCCTTCACTGACAAGCTGAGCGCTTCAGCGTTTATCTATTCATCTGTATCTTTGTATTTAATTATCTTTCTTTAACATGTTGCGATTTTCCGTTTATCCATTTATTTGTTATGTATCTATTTGTTTGTTTGTTTGTTGTTGTTTTTCAAACTTATTTATTTATTCAATCATTTACCAGATGTCATGTTTTAGCCACGTGGATATCTAGGGCACCTACCTGCACGGAGTAGTGTTTTTAAAGCGGATCTCATTCATCTATAACTTTCCATTTTAAAATGTAACTCAAGGCATTAAAAGAATATTGTGTATTTTGCTCAGCTAGAAGGTCTTTCACTTTCAACATTCGTGCAACAGAAGTGGCGTACTTACTGTCAGTGACTCCCTTTTAGGTGTATTCATTATCAGCATCAAAAGTTCGCGATGATAATTTATTGAGAGGAGAAGGAGATCGCTCCATTTTAAGCACAGACCTTGATGCTTTGTGCAGTCAGGTGGTGACGGACCCAGTCTGCACTGTTCGCTGTGGGAGAACACGTCCGATCCGCCGATCATAATGTCCAGAGAACAGAACTTGTATGGAGTTATTAATCTGTATATTACGCCCGAAAATACGTTGGCGTTGATTGATATATCATTATCATGATCGTAGAACAACAAAGTGCCAATCGTTGTGGGCTGCTCTTGATAGAACTGCTCCGTTTTGGGTTGTTTGTTTTTTGTTTTTTTTGTTTTTTGGGTTTTTTTGTTTTGTTTTGTTTTGTTTTTTTTGTTTTTTTAGTGCACAACGTTTGATTCAACATGCACTCGTTTCTGATGGAGAGCAAAAACATATTTGGATCGTTATGTGTATGCGCTGGTAACCCCTCCCTATCTCCCCAATATATCAACCCTCCCTCTGCCCCCACATCTTCCACCCCTGGGGTTTAGGGTTTTGTGGTTATACATGTTTCACTTGAAGAATCACACGTGAGCCATGAAGGCTTTGCTTCTTGTTTCATTTCTTGCGAGTTTGTTTGTATTTATTTGCTTGTGTATTTGTGCATTTATTGATTACCGTGACATAGTTATGGAATGCCGAGTATTGGTCTGGGTTATTTCCACGTTGTTCAGTTGATTGTGTAATTTATATACAAAATAAAACGGTGGTCGACCCAAGAAGGTCCGGGGGGGGACTGTGCATTTACTTACCTATTCTTCTATTCGTTTGTCTGTGTATACATGTCTTTTCATATTTTTACATTGACTCTCTTATCTTATTATATGAATCTTTGAAGGAGTCAGAGCAGACGTAGTTATCTGCTGAAGCAGTGGCAGCACTGATCGAGCAGTACATAATAATAATAATAATAATAATAATAATAATAATAATAATAATGGATACTTATATAGCACACTATCCAGAAATCTGCTCTAGGTTCTTTACAAAAACGCTTTTGTTAACATAAAACATTACATCAATGTTACGTACACACATCAAAATGTGACCACACACACACACACACACACACACACACACACACACACACACACACACACACACACACACACACACGCACGCACGCACGCACGCACGCACAATGCATACATACATACATTTTAACATACATGTGTATCTTACAGCTACCCTAACACATAGGCAGGCACAAACTTACATAAACACACGGCACACACAATACACATTCATATGTATATACACATAGTCGAGCACAGTTAACGCAAAGGAAGTGGACCTGCCACAATTGAACTTATTGCTGAGGGAAAAGGTGAGTTTTGAGACGAGATTTAAAAGCTGCGAGGGAATCAGAATGACGGAGGTTATCAGGGAGCTTGTTCCACGTCTTTGGTGAATGAAAAGAAAACGATCTGTGTCCATTGGTATTACTTCTGACGTGAGCTATCCTGAGAAGTCGAGTATCAGAGGAAGAACGGAGCTGGCGAGACGGGGTATAGATATGGAGGAGTTCAGAAAGATACTTGGGGCCAGATCCGTTGACTGCAGAAAAGGTCAGAGTGGATAGCTTATAGTCTATTCGATCAGAAACAGGCAACCAGTGGAGAGACTGAAGGAGAGGAGAAACATGGTCAAATTTAGAAGCTCTGCAAATGAGTCTGGCAGCGTTCTTCTGAATTCGTTGGAGTCTGTCTAACAGATATTTGGGAAGTACATGAAGAAATCCACTTCTGATCAGTGGTGACATTGCTTGTGTTCCCTTGCACGTCAGTGTGTTCATCACGATATCTCGTGACACTGACATGTCTGGCCACTCTTCCCTTCTGCTTCCTCACGCTACTGTCAACCGCTGAGTTGTCGCCGACGACAATTAGGTGGAGCTCTGTTTACGCGTCATCGCCATCCCGCCAGAGGAAGGAGAACCAGTTCTTGCAAACCAAGCAACTTGTACAGAAGAGGCTGCGTGAGATGAAGAACACCTGGTGGGAGAGAAAGTCCGAAGAGCTTCAGTCCGCTGCTGATGCTCACGACATGAAGACCTTCCATGATGGTCTCCGAGCTGTGTATGGGCCGAGAGTCACAGGATCAACACCTGTCCGAGCCTTTGACCAGACCACCCTCCTGACAGACAAGGAAGACATACTTGCCCGCTGGGCAGAGCACTTCAACACCCTCCTCAACAGGGACTCGGCCGTATCTGACGGGGCAATTGCAGCTCTCCCACAGCTACCAGTCAGTGACTCGCTCGCTGCCCCTCCCACCAAGGTCGAGACCCAGAAGGCCCTGAAGCTGACAGTCAGGAAAAGCACCAGGAGCGGATGGAATCCAGGCTGATATCTACGAGTATGGAGGCGAGGTGCTGACAGACAAGCTGACCACCCTGTTCCAGTCTATCTGGGAGAGAGGGGAGGTCCCTCAGGATTTCAAGGATGCTTCTGTTGTCCACATTTACAAACGGGAGACAAAACATCCTGCGATAACCACCGTGGAATCTCTCTCCTCTGCATCGCCGGCAAGATCTTCGCCCGCATCATACTGAACAGACTGGTTGACCATGTCTCCAACACAGTCATCCCTGAAGCACAGTGTGGCTTCCGCTCAGGCAGGGGAACATGTGACATGGTGTTTGCCGTACGCCAGATGCAAGAGAAGTGCCGTGAGCAGAACAAGGAGCTCCACATGGTCTTTGTAGACCTGACTAAGGCCTTCGACACTGTGAACCGCCATGATCTGTGGAAGATCCTCCTAAAGTTCGGCTGCCCAGAGAGCCTAATCCAGCTGCTTGCGTCTTTCTACGATGGCATGCAGGCGAGAGTACAGGAAAATACTGACATGTCGGATCCGTTCCCTGTGGTAAATGGAGTGAAGCAGGGCTGCGTCCTGGCACCCACACTGTTCTCCATTCTCTTCTCTGCCATGCTGATTGACGCCTTCTAATACTGTGACCGGGGCATCTACATACAGTTTCGCACAGATGGCAAACTTTTCAACTTGCGGCGACTCCACGCCAGGTCCAGGGTGTTTGAGGCACTGTTGAGAGAATTCCTCTTCGCTGATGACTGCGCGCTTGCTGCACACACCCATGAGGATATGCAGTTCATTATGGACAGGTTCTCAGCCTCCTGCAGGCGCTTTGGACTCACCATCAGCCTCAGCAAGACCGAGTCCATGTACCAGCCAGCTAGCTCACAGAACGCCAGTGCCTCCCCCCGACCTACAATCAAGATCAATGACAAAGAGATCACGTCAGTCGACAAGTTTTGCTACCTGGGCAGCACCCTAAGCAGCAACGGAGCCCTTGATGCAGAAGTGACGCTGCGCATCGCCAAGGCCAGCTCTGCCTTCGGCAGACTCAACAACAAGCTGTGGAACAACAAAGGCATCAGGCTCAGCACCGAAATCAAAACCTACAGAGCTGTTGTGCTGACCACCTTGTTGTACTGCTGTGAAACATGGACGACGTATCGCCGTCACATTCAACAACTTGAGCAGTTTCATCAGAGATGCCTACGAAAGATCCTCGGCAAAAAGTGGCAAGACAGGGTCTCCAACCTCCAGGTCCTAGAGAGGAGCGGCCTGCCCAGCATCGAAAGCCTGCTGATCCAGTGCCAGCTACGCTGGGCAGGACACGTTGTCCGCATGACAGACAGCAGGATCCCAAAGATGCTTTTGTATGGCCAGCTGAAGGAAGGCCACCGTGAACCTGGAAGACTCTGCAAGCGCTTCAAGGACACCTTGAAAACAAACCTCAAAGCCTGTGACATAGACATCGCTTCCTGGGAAACTGATGCCCTTGACCGCTCTCGCTGTAGGATGCTGTGCTCTAGTGGCATAAGGACGTTTGAAAACAAGAGAACGCTGGCCGTTAAGGAGAAGCGTGAGCGGAGGATGCAGGGCTCAACTTCTGGAGACGTTTTCCCTTGCAACACCTGTGGGAAGTGCTGCACATCCAGAATCGGCCTCTTCTCCCATATGAGGACACACACCGACAGATAAGCCTGCCTGCCTTCTCATCCGTCGGACCGACGGGAGACTCCATCATCATCACATCACCATCCCGCCCCATGTCTCCCCTCCACTCCCCTCCCACAACACACGCGCACGCACGTCATACAAATACACACACGAAGCACACACACATACACACGTACGCAGCCCCCAGCCCCTCCCTCACCCACACCCACCCACCCACACACTCTCACACACACAGTTCACCCCCCCCATCCCCATTCCCCCGAAATCACGAGAAAAGCGAACAAGGGCTGACACTGAGCAAACTGACCAGCGAAGTTGACGGTTCTAAAAACCACGGACCCGTTTTGCGAAAACTGACTCCGCTCATCTCTTCAACAGTTCGATCAAACCTGGCAATGAAATACTGATGACAAGTCTGTGAACCTGTTTATCAACCGGTGTTATCACAAGCATTGCTAGACATAAAAAATTATAATTATTTTTTTGCCAGAGTTCTGAAAGAGTGCTGCTGACATCCACATGAACACAATTCAAAGAGACAGAGAGAGAGAGAGACAGAGAGAGAGAGACAGAGAGACAGAGGGAGTGGGCATGTGTGAGTGAAAGGTGGGCAGAGAGATGAGACGTTCTCGGCATAGTCCCTGACATTTCCTGCCCAGACAGAGTCAATCTTGTAAAGTAACACCAGCATGACGGCGATCCTTGCTTGTAAAAAGACACAGCTCCCAGTTATGTGCGCAAGTGGGTATATGTCTGCGTGCGTGCGTGCGTACGCGCGTGTGTGTGTGTGGGTGCGAGCGTGCGTGCGTGCGTGTGTGTGTGTGTGTGCATGCACGCACTCGTGTCCACTTCTGAACGCTTCAGATGCGTGACTTCTAAACTGGTGTTTCGCACAGAGTAAGACTTGGTGGGGAAATCGTGATGTACATGAACCGACTGAACGCTGTTGACTTGGTGTTGGTATATTCAGGACACTGATGACGTGCATGTGAGTGTGTTCGTCTTTTGTTTAACGTGGACCCACAATTGTGAATTTGACGAATATCCACCCCTCCCACACCCCACATTTGCCTCCGTCAGTGTGTGTAGGTGCGTGCGTGCGTGTGTGTGTGTGTGTGTGTGTGTGTGTGTGGGTGGGTGCATGCGTCTTTGTGTGCGAGTGTTTTAAACTGCATGTTTTTTGGGGGGTTTTCTCTCTCTCCCTCCCTCTCTCTCTCTCCCTCTCTCTTTCTCTGTGTGTGTGTGTGTGTGTGTCAGTGTGTGTGTTTGTGTGTGTGAGTGTGGAGAGAGAGGGAGAGAGACCACTTGCATATGTTTGTGTGTGCGAGTGTTTTGAAGCTGCATACATGTGTGTGTGTGTGAGTGTGTGTGTGTGTGTGTGTGTGTGTGTGTGTGTGTGTGTGTGTGTGTGTGTGTAGTGAGAGAGAGAGGGAGAGCGGGAGACAGAGAGAGAGTTCGTGTGCGCGCGCGCGTGCATCTCAATTATTCAAGGCATTAACGCAATGTATTTGTCTGCTGTGTGCTGTGAATGGGATTCGTCGAGAAACAAGCCTTTGCAAAGTCTGAGGGGATCAAAAGGAGAAGAAGGAAAAAAAAAAAGGAAAAAAAATGAAAGAAAGAAAAAGACAGCAATGTCCATGGAACTCCTTTACGCGTCAATTTCGTTCCCAAAAGGTCACATCTTTCGGCTGCCTCCCTTCATGCCTATCATTTGTTGATCGACGTGTCTGTACGTGTGTCTGCCTGTCGGTGTGTAGTCGTGCAGGCAGACAGACACACAGCAAAGAAAGGGCAGACGAGCGGACGAGGCAGACTTGGGGGGGATGGTACACGACTGGAGGACGCGACATGGACATACCTCGCGGTGATCAACATATATAGGGGCAAGGAAAGCTTGGACAACGACTGCTGTCTTTGAACTGAAAGGAAAAAAAAGGGAAATAAAGAAAAGAAGAAGTAACAAAGAACAGAAAAAGAAGAAGATACGTCGATGTTATTGTCTTAAAAAAGGGTTCCAATGGGTATTCATCTGCAAGAGACAGAGAGAAAGACAGACACATAATATATAGGTATACACACAGACCAAGACACAGATAAAGACAGAGAGAGAGTGTGTGAGGAGGATAGAGGGGATGGGAAGGAGAGAGAGAGGGGAGAGAGAGGGAGAAGAGAGAGAGGGGGAGAGAGGGAAGGAGAAGAGAGAGGGGGGGAAAGAAAGAGAGGGAGGATGAACAAGAGAGAGGGGGGGGGAGAGAGAGAGGACATATTGGGGGAGAGGAAAGAGAGGGGGAGAGAGAGAGAGAGTGGTGAGGGGTGGGGGGGGGGGGGAGTGAAACGCACACGTGAGACTGGCAGATCAGATCGTATAGATTTCTCTAGCATTGCGAGAAACATTAACGCGTCGATTCCAGGTTTGGCACAAACATGTGGGTCTTGATTTAAAGCGAAAGGTTGTTTCGGGTTCGGGAAAGGTGGTGGTGGGAGGGAGGGACTGAGGGAGGGGGTATGGCAACGGGGGTGGGAGTGGAAAGGTGGGCTGAAAGGATGAGGTTCTTTGAGTGTGTGTGTGTGTGTGGTGTGTGTGTTGTGTGTGTCTGTTGTGTGTGTGTGTGTGTGTGTGTGTGTTGTGTGTGTGTAATGCAGAGTGGACTTCTCTTTATATGATATATATACATGCTTTTTTTTGTTTTTAATAAACTTTGCACCAGACAATGGCGGCGCTGTGCCCAGCAGCCAGAATGCACCACTTGGCAGGGAGACCGCCTGTTACACTGACAGAACAACAATCATGTCAGTGAATATCACATTCGTGTTCATTTAAAAACTGTGCTTGGTCACACACACTGAAGTAAAGCACAAAGCATGTGTATTTTGCAATGGTATCATGACACCCTCAGATCAACTGACACAGCGGTGGCAGTGAATCCAGCATGCTCACCAACTGGAGAACACGACATAGACTCAATCAAGACACCACTATCATAATCGTCGTCGTCGTACTAAAAAAGAAAAAAATAAAAAAAAGATACACACACACACACACACACACTATTTCAGCTTCGTAGATTATTGCATCTATTTTACCGGCAATTTGTGTGCGTGTGTATGTGAAATGATAAATGTTGAAACCCATTTTCAGTGGATTTCGATTTTGTTTTTTTTTTATTTTATTTTTTTGTTTTTTGTACGTTATTTTAATCAGTTTTGATTCAGTCTCTAAACTAACACCATCTTGCTTTTTCCGTTTTTCGTCCCCAGAAACCATGGAAATATAACCAAAAGATGCAATCATTCAAGATGCTGAAATAGGACATTACCCAGAAGGAGCAACTGAGAGCATTGGATAGGCGAAATGGGAATAGGCAATTCGCAATCATCAATTTAGAGACAGACGTATCAGGATACCGATCAGTCGACAGTGTTCAGCCAGCGCGGACAGACACAGCCCAACTACCCACTGGCCTCAGGCTCACACAGCCACCCGTCATAATGTCAGTCACGTGCGCAAAGTGTCACGGGCGTGCCGTTGCCGTGGCAACCAGTGTTTGGCACCACTCTTGTCAGTTTCAGTTGCACTCCCCTATCCAATCCCCACCCTTACACCCCCTGACCCCCACCCCCCTCACTCCTACCCTCGTTCTTTATCTTCCCTTCGCACAAACCAGAGAGGGACGGGACTGGTGGTGGCTAGTGGATAACGGGGATGGGGGGGGGGTGAGAGAGAGAGAGAGAGGGAGAAAAATAGATCGACATATAATTTTTTTTAGAGAGAGAAGGGGATAGACTGTGAAAAAGAGAAAGGGAGCGCCCACCCACCCCACACTACCCCTCACCCCCCTAAGCCCCCCACTCCCCTCCTCCCCCAAACCCAGCCACCTCCCTTTCAACTGTCCAGTAATCTGGGTTAAACAAGGGCGAGAGAGAGAAAAAGTATTGCTGGGAATGAACGTTTCAAACCCTGCTGTCCCGCGTTGAACTCGCTGCTGATAAATATGCCAAGGCAGCACCTCGTGTGTGTGTGTGTGTGTGTGTGTGTGTGTGTGCATGCGAAGCCTCAAAGATTGAATGATACCAGGCCCATCGCCTCCGGACCTCAACATCGCCACGCACACAAGCGCGCGCACACACACAACACACACACACGCGCGCGCGCACACGCACAGTGCACATATTCGCACGCACAGTGCACATATTCACACGCACACACACACACACACACACACGCACGCACACGCGCACGCACGCACGCATACACACACACATACACACACTCACGCACACGGTGTTTCGGTGCTTTTTTGACATATACCTCTCTTCCTCCCCTACTTCTCTCGTTCACCCCCCAGGCCCCCTCCCACGCCCTCACCACCTCTCCACCCCCACCCACCCCTTTCCCTCTGTCTTTTATTTCTGACGCGTGCCTGTATGGGGTTCGTGCGTGTCTGATTTAAAACCAAAGGAAAGGAAAGTGGCAGCAGAACGTCCGCGTGTTGAGCCATTTCTCTGTGTGATAGATAAATGGTGGGGATTGGGGGTTTATACTGGAGCAGAATGCTGCCTCCGTCTCCTCAGAATGAACGAGGAAGGGGTGGGCGGAGGTGGAGGGGGGGGGATTATGGAGTAAGATGGGCGATGAAAACACACACACACACACACACACACACACACACACACACACACACACACATACACACACAAATTAGTGTTATTTGTACAAAGACGGCTGGAGGCAGAACACAGAGGAAATGTAAACCGATGGATACTGCACGTTGATAGAATATGAATGAATGCCACACACAGCAACACGCGCGCGCGTGCGCACACACACAGACAAGCGCTCACACGCACCCACAGACGCCTACACACGCATGCATGCACGCGCGCGTTCCACACACACACACACACACACACACACACACACACACACACACACAGGTTGATATTCAAATTCCACCATGAAATTATTATTCGGTCGTCTGCGGCTGTCACACTGAATATCAGCTTATCGATAGGAGCATATGTGCGCGAGCACGTGTGTGTGTGTGTGTGTGTGTGTCAGTGTGTGTGTGTGTGTGTGTGTGTGTGTGTGTGTGTGTTTGTATGTGTCTGTGTCTGTGTGTGTGTGTGTGTGTGTGTCTGTCTCAGTGTCTGTGTGTCTGTGTGTGGTTGTGAGTGTGTGTGTTTGAGTGCGTGCGCGTGCGTGTGTAATTGTGTGTGCGTGCGTGCGTGTGTGTGTATGTGTACGTGTGTGTGTACGTGCATGTGTGTATGTGTGTGCGTGCGAACTCGTGCCTGCGTGTGTGCGTATGTTTTGTGAGATTGCGTTTGTGCGAAAAGAACTTGCACGTAACATAAGATCATCCAAAAGTTTTTGTTTGAACAGTATTCTTATTTGGAACATGTCACAACAGACCACAGTTATAGATAAACAGGACAACAAGAAAATATTAAACAAAGTTTTGCCCCGGTACATATACATACTAAGTACATAATGGATGTCATCATAGCCTAAGTTTGAAAGTGACCATACAGAACTAAAATAGGACGGATGTAAATGAAGTGGAGAAAAAAGAAGAAATAAACCTGTGATGGAGAGAAAAATCAACGAGAGAGAGAGAGAAGTAACCAACAAGGCCAGGGCACTATTTACAGCAAGACAGTCCGACCTTGGCCTATTTTCACACGTGATGGGAGATAGAGTAAACCAGGGCACGTTCTCTTCAACCAATGAACAGTCAGTGTAGCAGCAGGGCATGACCGAAGCGGTTGTCGTGATGGCGAAAATTGGTGGGGATGATTGCGAGAGATTCCGTCACCGTCGTCATCGTTATATAACTGCTGCAGACAAAATACAGAAATATATAAATGAGGAGAGAAAGAAACAGGCTCAATGCGCTTGATCAGAATAGACAGAAACGCACGTGGCGGTGGAGGTAAAGATTGGACTGGGCAAATAAATGAATGAATATAAAAATTATACTAATTGATTCAACTGCCTGGAATATTCAATGTCGCAGGGTTACACAGGTCTCACTTTGACTGAACCTAGTTAACTAACTTACCTTAACTAACTTACCTACATGACTAAACTAAATAAACAGACTGATAAGATCAACTAGCCAACCAACCAACTAACCACCCAACCAATTAACTAACCAACCTGCTAACTAACTGACAAACTAACGAGGTCACTGGCTAACTAAATAACCAACCAAGCAACCAAGCAATTAACCAACAACTAACTAACCAACCAACTAATTAACCAACTAACCAACCAACTAACTAACTTACCAACTAACCAGACGACGGAAAGAAACGACCGACAGGTGAGGTCACTTCTGTAGATGCAGTGATGGGCGGGGAAGAGACAGACAGGTCGCACTGTGCAACTGTGACTGAAGTTCTCATGCTGGTTTTGGCTTTGTTTTCTTTTGGAGGACCGGAGAGGGAGGGAGATATAGAGAGAGAGAGACAGATGGGGGGGGGGGGTGGACGTGGGGGGCGACAAACCAAAATTTTAAAATTTCAACTACATACGCCATTAGAAGATTTAACAGAGCATGGAATAATCGACCGAGCGGCCGGGCCAGCGAGCGAGCGAGAGAGAGACAGAGACAGAGAGAGACAGAGAAAGACACAGAGAGACAGAGAATTCAAGATATGAAAAATATTTTACTGCTAGGCCATCAGTCTTTTTATTTATCTTAAAATATTCTCTCTTTTTTTAATGAAAAGCATGAGAGGAGGAAAGAGAAGCCAGTGGTATCGGGAGGGAGGAGGGGGTGGAAGAGAGACAGACAGACAGACAGACAGTCAGACAGACAGACAGAGCCAGCGAATCGCAAGGCGTCAGTGAGAAGCGGTCATCCAGTGTCCGTCCTTTGAAGACTGGTCATCAGCTTCCCCTCGTCCATCAAGGTGACACCACCAGGCCTGCTCCTCATCGATCGTCTGGGCCTCCTCTTCCGCCCCCCTTCTTCACACACACACACACACACACACACACACACACACACACACGCACACACACACACGCACGCACACACACACACACACACACACACACACACGCACGCACACACAGAGTCGAACAAGGTCTAGCAACCAATCAGTCGTCCGAAGTCAGACGCTAACACACACGCACACGTACACATAGCACACACACGCACACGTACACATAGCACACACACACACACACACACACACACACACACACACACCATGGAACACACACTTAATATATGTCTAACAGTCAGTCTTTCCTCAACCAATCCTTTTGCCAGTCCATCGGCGTTTCGGAGCCGTAGAGGGGAATGAATGAGAACGGAATGGGAGGTTAGATGTGTGTGCTTACGCGCCTGCGTGCGTGTATGTGTGTGTGTGTGTGTGTGGTTCGGAGAATAGTAAAGTGAGAGTGGGGAGGGGTGTGGAAGATTCGATCGTTTCTGGCTGATTGTTTGGTCAGAGGATGTCCGCTAGGCCTTATGGAGTTCGAGTTAACGCGGTCAGTTCACTGGACGGTTGTGGAATCAGTGTCCAGTCCGGTGCAACAGCCTCAAACTACCCCCCCCCCCACCCACCCCCCCTGCTGGATTTAACCCCGGGACCCTTCTAGCCCCATCCTTTTTTTTTTTAAGAAGTGTTTGGGTGTGTTCCAATGCGCCTTTTATCAACCTGGTTGCCAGCTAAATTGGTAGCATTAGCAGCATTGACTTGAAATTTTGTACCTTGTGAATGGAGAGAGTTACCACTCTTGACTATTTGTTTGTTTTCCTGGCCTGACTGTTTATTCATTCTATGTTCGGGTGACCGGATGACCCACGGGGTGATTAGTAGCAAGTGAAGGTCGACCCCCGCACACCCACACCCCTCCACACACCCACACCCCGCCGCCCGAGTTGGACAGTCCCCACTTTGTCCGTGTTTTAATGAAACCATTGAAAAAGGAACGGGGTCGCTCTGCGCTAACTTCTCCTGTCCCCCACACCTCTCTTGACGGACTTCTCCTGTCCCCCACTCCTCTCTTGACGGACTTCTCCTGTCCCCCACTCCTCTCTTGACGGACTTCTCCTGTCCCCCACTCCTCTCTTGACGGACTTCTCCTGTCCCCCACTCCTCTCTTGACGGACTTCTCCTGTCCCCTCCTCTCTTGACGGACTTCTCCTGTCCCCCACCCCTCTCTTGACGGACTTCTCCTGTCCCCCACCCCTCTCTTGACGGACTTCTCCTGTCCCCCACCCCTCTCTTGACGGACTTCTCCTGTCCCCCACTCCTCTCTTGACGGACTTCTCCTGTCCCCCACTCCTCTCTTGACGGACTTCTCCTGTCCCCCACACCTCTCTTGACGGACTTCTCCTGTCCCCCACCCCTCTCTTGACGGAAGCGAGCGTGGAGAAATTCTACTTTAATCGCCTGTATTGATGTTAACTGGGCCGAACAAACTTCAGGAAACATTTGATACTTACCCCCGGCCTTCATTGCAGGTGAGTCTAGTGGAGCGTTGGCCTAGTGGTAACGGATCTGCCTAAGAAGCAAGAGAATCTGAGCGCAGTGGTTCGAATCCCACAGTCGCTAGTATTTTCGTCCCCTCCACTAGACCTTGTGTGGTGGTCTGGACG
>NC_134893.1:60275471-60277971 GCF_041734735.1 Babylonia areolata | reverse complement strand
TGTCCCCCACCTTGCTGTGTCCTCCACCTGTCTCTGTCCCCCACCTGTCTCTGTCCCCCACCTGTCTCTGTCCCCCACCTTGCTGTGTCCCCCACCTTGCTGTGTCCCCCACCTTGCTGTGTCCCCCACCTGTCTCTGTCCCCCACCTGTCTCTGTCCCCCACCTTGCTGTGTCCCCCACCTTGCTGTGTCCCCCACCTGTCTCTGTCCCCCACCTGTCTCTGTCCTCCACCTTGCTGTGTCCCCAACCTTGCTGTGTCCCCCACCTGTCTCTGTCCCCCACCTTGCTGTGTCCCCCACCTGTCTCTGTCCCCCACCTTGCTGTGTCCCCAACCTGTCTCTGTCCCCCACCTTGCTGTGTCCCCCACCTGTCTCTGTCCCCCACCTTGCTGTGTCCCCAACCTGTCTCTGTCCCCCACCTTGCTGTGTCCCCCACCTGTCTCTGTCCCCCACCTTGCTGTGTCCCCCACCTGTCTCTGTCCCGCACCTTGCTGTGTCCCCCACCTGTCTCTGTCCCCCACCTTGCTGTGTCCCCCACCTGTCTCTGTCCCCCACCTTGCTGTGTCCCCCACCTGTCTCTGTCCCCCACGTGTCTCTGTCCTCCACCTTGCTGTGTCCCCCACCTTGCTGTGTCCCCCACCTTCTCCACCTTGCTGTGTCCCCCACCTTGCTGTGTCCTCCACCTTCTGTCCCCCACCTTGCTGTGTCCTCCACCTTGCTGTGTCCCCCACCTTGCTGTGTCCTCCACCTTGCTGTGTCCCCCACCTTGCTGTGTCCCCCACCTTGCTGTGTCCCCCACCTGTCTCTGTCCCCCACCTTGCTGTGTCCCCCACCTGTCTCTGTCCTCCACCTTGCTGTGTCCTCCACCTTGCTGTGTCCCCCACCTGTCTCTGTCCTCCACCTTGCTGTGTCCCCCACCTTGCTGTGTCCCCCACCTGTCTCTGTCCTCCACCTTGCTGTGTCCCCCACCTGTCTCTGTCCCCCACCTGTCTCTGTCCTCCACCTGTCTCTGTCCTCCACCTGTCTCTGTCCTCCACCTTGCTGTGTCACCCACCTGTCTCTGTCCCCCACCTGTCTCTGTCCTCCACCTGTCTCTGTCCTCCACCTGTCTCTGTCCTCCACCTTGCTGTGTCCTCCACCTGTCTCTGTCCTCCACCTGTCTCTGTCCCCCACCTGTCTCTGTCCTCCACCTGTCTCTGTCCCCCACCTGTCTCTGTCCTCCACCTTCCTGTGTCCTCCACCTTGCTATGTCCCCCACCTTGCTGTGTCCCCAACCTGTCTCTGTCCCCCACCTTGCTGTGTCCTCCACCTGTCTCTGTCCCCCACCTGTCTCTGTCCTCCACCTTGCTGTGTCCCCAACCTGTCTCTGTCCCCCACCTTGCTGTGTCCCCAACCTGTCTCTGTCCCCCACCTGTCTCTGTCCCCCACCTGTCTCTGTCCCCCACCTGTCTCTGTCCTCCACCTTGCTGTGTCCCCCACCTGTCTCTGTCCCCCACCTTGCTGTGTCCCCCACCTTGCTGTGTCCCCCACCTGTCTCTGTCCTCCACCTTGCTGTGTCCTCCACCTTGCTGTGTCCCCCACCTGTCTGTGTCCTCCACCTTGCTGTGTCCCCCACCTGTCTCTGTCCTCCACCTTGCTGTGTCCTCCACCTGTCTCTGTCCCCCACCTTGCTGTGTCCTCCACCTGTCTCTGTCCCCCACCTGTCTCTGTCCCCCACCTGTCTCTGTCCCCCACCTTGCTGTGTCCCCCACCTTGCTGTGTCCCCCACCTGTCTCTGTCCCCCACCTGTCTCTGTCCCCCACCTTGCTGTGTCCCCCACCTTGCTGTGTCCCCCACCTGTCTCTGTCCCCCACCTTGCTGTGTCCCCCACCTGTCTCTGTCCCCCACCTTGCTGTGTCCCCAACCTGTCTCTGTCCCCCACCTTGCTGTGTCCCCCACCTGTCTCTGTCCCCCACCTTGCTGTGTCCCCCACCTGTCTCTGTCCCGCACCTTGCTGTGTCCCCCACCTGTCTCTGTCCTCCACCTTGCTGTGTCCCCCACCTGTCTCTGTCCCGCACCTTGCTGTGTCCCCCACCTGTTTCTGTCCTCCACCTTGCTGTGTCCCCCACCTGTCTCTGTCCTCCACCTTGCTGTGTCCTCCACCTTGCTGTGTCCCCCACCTTGCTGTGTCCCCCACCTGTCTCTGTCCCCCACCTTGCTGTGTCCCCCACCTTGCTGTGTCCCCCACCTGTCTCTGTCCTCCACCTTGCTGTGTCCCCCACCTGTCTCTGTCCTCCACCTTGCTGTGTCCCCCACCTTGCTGTGTCCCCCACCTGTCTCTGTCCCCCACCTGTCTCTGTCCTCCACCTGTCTCTGTCCTCCACCTTGCTGTGTCCCCCACCTGTCTCTGTCCCCCACCTGTCTCTGTCCTCCACCTGTCTCTGTCCTCCACCTTGCTGTGTCCTCCACCTTGCTGTGTCCCCCACCTGTCTCTGTCCTCCACCTGTCTCTGTCCTCCACCT
>NC_134893.1:60242971-60270471 GCF_041734735.1 Babylonia areolata | reverse complement strand
ACAAACGAACAAAACAACAACAAAAAGCAGTTGAAAAAAAACAAAAAAACAAAAAAAAAAACCACTCCGAAACTCCCATTCCGGTGCGTGAGGGTAGAGGAGAAAGAGGGGGGGGGGGTGTAGAATGACCTTTTCAGCAACAACAAAACAAAATAAACAAAACGAAAACAATGTGCGCGCGCGCACACACACACACACACACACACACACACACACACACACACACAGCGCATTGTGGGCAGCCCTCTCCTCCTTTCTCTCTCAGATTTTCGTTTCCGTGCATCAGTACAGTCGGATGTATTGTCAGATTATTTTAACTAGAATAAAACGTGTGTGTGTGTGTGTGTGTGTGTGTGTGTGTGTGTGTGTGTGTGTGTGTGTGTGTGTGTGTGTGATATAGAGAGAGAGATGGACGAGTGATGTCATGATATCTGTTTGCAGTGAGGCATTGTACAATGATTTATTTTATCGTTTCGTCATCTATTGTTAATGACTTTTGTATGTGTAAAACGCTTTGGGTTCTAATTCAGAAAGAGGCTGAAAAAGTGCTCATCATTATTTTCATAATCATCGTCATCATCATCATGTTATTATCATCATCATCACCATGATCATCATTACTAGTAGTAGTAGTAGTATCATCATCATCATCATCATCATCATTATTATTATTATTACATCATCATCATTATCATCATCATCATTAGTAGTAGTAGTAGCAGTAGTAGTAGTAGTAGTATCATCATTATTATCATTGTTATTATTGTCATCATTAGTAGTAGTAGTAGTAGTGGTAGCAGTAGCAGTATCATCATTATTATTATTATCATCATCGTCGTCGTCATCATCATCATCAGCAGCAGCAGCAACAGCAGTAGTAGTAGTAGTAGTAGTAGTAGTAGTAGTAGTAATAATATCATCGTTGATATTATCATCATCATCATCGTCAGCATCGTCGTCATCAGAAGCAGCAGCAGCAGTGGTAGTAGTAGTATCATCCTTGTTATTATTATTATTATTAACCATCGTCGTCATCAGAAGCAGCAGCAGCAGTGGTAGTAGTAGTAGTAGTATCATCCTTGTTATTATTATTATTATTAACATTATCATTATCATTATTGCTATTATTATCGTCGTCGTCATCATCACCATCGTTATCGTCGTCGTCAGAAGCAACAGCAGCAGTAGCAGTATCATTGATGCTGTTCTGACAACGTTGCCAGACCCTGTGGTGACCAGTGACTTTTGTTGACCAGTCCAGCCATTCGCATCATTACCTGGACAGAGCCAGACCCTGTGGTGACCAGTGACTTTTGTTGACCAGTCCAGCCATTCACATCATTACCTGGACAGAGCCAGACCCTGTGCAAACGGCAGGTTGGCGGGCTGTTTGAGGGGACAGTCACCACTTCACCTCCAGGGGAACTGATGGAATGACACGGCGGAAAGGAAAAATGATGTGGGAACGAATGATAATAACAACTAATAATAAATGTACATTTGTACAGCGTCCTTTCTCTCTAAAAGCTCAGGGCGTTTTGCATGAAAGAAAATGTTACAAGTTACCTGGCCCAGGACCACTCTTTCTCACCACCACCACCCACCCCCCGTCCCCTTCCCCACTCTCCCTCTCTCACTCTTCGTGCATCCAAAGTGAGCTGACATGGATGATGTTGGAGAAGGAGGAAGGTGAGAGTGCTTACAGATACAGTGTCAGTTAATCCAGCAGAAAGCCGTTGCACCTTGTGATGAGGGGGAAGAGAAAGGGTGTGGAGGATGTTTACTCAAAGCTGCAATCCCACCCACATCAGTAATCTGGGTATTCATATAATTTCCAAATCATGATGCTCATATTTCACTTCTTTTTTAACCATCTCTCTCTTTTCTTTTCTTTTCTTTTATAAATCATATGGGTAGGACTCAAGAAATGTCAAAGGCAATTAATTCGCTATGACGAAATATCACACGAACGCATGCACGTACGCACAAACACGCATGCGTACAGATCTTGGTATCTATCGTAATCCGAAGATAACGTCGTCTATGTTCTCAGTGACGGGAGCGCAAGTGGCTCCACAGTTTAAGACTGGAAGCACACACACACATGCGTACATATATACACAAAGGCACGCACACACACACATACACACACCCACGAACAGACACATGCACGCACGCACGTGCACACTAACACACCTGAACACGCATTCAATTAAAAAAAATGAAACTATGACCGATTCTTTCTTGGGGAAATCGACGTACTAAGTTCGTCATGTTTCCACCCGCAAACAGCATTTCCCACCCCCACTCCCCACCCCCCACCCTCCTTCACTACCTCGTACCCACGCTTCCATTCCCTGCCAAAGTCAGTCACGTGGTTCCAGCAACTTGACTAGATTTGATCACTTCAGTCACTCCCCACCAATTCCTCATCCACCTCACCCTCACTCCCACCCTCACCATTCACCTCAAAGTTCAGCAGTAGGAGAATTCCACACGAAGAAAATCGACGAAAGGAAAGAGAGAGAAAACCAAAGATGATCTTGCTTCAACCTTCGATCGCCCTCCCCCCCCACCCTCCCCCCCCCCCCACCTTGCCCTCTCCGGCACCCCCACCCCCACCCCTCACCCCCTTGTCAGGAACTGGAGATGACCATGTCTCCCCCTCGTCCTCCTTCGATCTTTGCCCCACACCCACCCCCCTTTCCTACTGCCTCCATCAACTCCCTCGCCCCCCTCCCCCCCACACACTCCCTCCTCCCCCTTCAGCACAGTGTCTTCAAGCAGTGTGGAGCTGACTGTCCTCAGGCCACGTCCTCCCCACAAAGGAATCAGAAACCAACATTTTCTGCCTCTGGCGCCGACTCTCCATCTGCCTCTTCTTTGCAGACGTGACCGTGCATGACTGGTCTATGTTCATCCCCACCCCCACCCCCCCCCCCTGCCCACCACCCCCACCCCCTGCCCACCACTCCCAGTCCTTCTGTGTACGGCCCTTCCTCCTCGGTGACGAGTTCGCCAGCAGACACATGTGTATGTGGAAATGTCGTATCCACTAAGACCAGTTTGTACTGTGAGGTTAATAGTCAGTGCCTTTGCCGATTAGCGCTAATGCGCGAGGGAAAAGAAGGGGGGTTGTCCATTAAGATCAACAAGCAAGAACGTGAATTGGAATGGAACGAGCTATGCAGACAGACCAAAACTGGACGGGAACAAAATCACACAAGCACTGTTTCAGGTTAAACTTAAATGTCCCACTACCTTTCACGGCCATCGGGGCAATGGCAGTGAATTCATGCCCACTGTGTCAAGGGCGCCGCTTTAAGCTGCTCACCCGAGGTCAGGTACCAGTTCACACCTGGGCGGAGAGAGGAGCATGGGAGTAAACTGTCTTTCCTGAGGACGTAACACCATGCCGGGGCCTTGAACCCTGATGACTGGTGAACACCGGGTCACACGTCCAACGCCTGCCATTCCGCCACAGCACATTTGTTTCAGGACTGTTTGAAAACAGGAGTTTGTATGTATGTTCCACGGTTTTTCATTATCATGGGGCTGTGTTGTTACACTGACGCACAAGGATTGAGTCTGTCTTTGTGCCCACTGACAAAACATGCGTCCTTCTGCGCTGAAGACAGACAGACTGACTGACACACACACGCGCGCGCGCACGCACGTACGCACACACACACACACACACACACACACACACACAAAGGCACAAACAGAGAGACAGACAGATATACAGACAGAGACAGACACAGAGAGACAGAGGCAGGCAGACAGACAGACAGACAGACAGACATTCTCAAAAAGAATAATACTCCAGCTTGCTCTTTGCTCACCATACGATAATGCTAAGATCAATGACCTGGCTCAAAACTACACACACACACACACACACACACACACACACACTGAACAAGAAAGTATCAAACACCGATTATATGTGCGCATTTTCTATTTTTCGGGTGACCATGAGCATTGCACGTCATTGCCATTAATTATCACCAACGCTTTGTTGTAGAATGCTTGCTGATTGGTCGAGAGTCTGGTTTTATTTACAACCAAACTTTGCTGTCTAAAGCATTCTGGTTGGTTTGTCAGTGGATATCTTACATCAAACCTAAAAATAGAAGCATCGAGCTTTCCACAAAGGTATGATGTGTGGGGGGCCCTGTCAAGTTTGCAGAAGAAGAATGAATTTGAAAACAGACGATTTTACACTGATAGCGACCGCAAACTGGGCATTCGAGTGCCAGAAAAACTGCAAATTAAGCCATTTATTATGCTTTTTCGGATAAATCCAACCAGTATGTGGTAGATTAACCTCTTATGAAGTGATTTGTCCACAAAACTCAAAATCGTCAAATTTCACCTCAAACCCTTTAGGGCCTCGTTACTCGAAATGGGGTCGGCCGCCTTATGGGTGATTCCGAGGAAACAGGTCACATTTATCCCAACACTTAGTCTGTTTCTCAGTCCCCTTTGCTTCCACACATTGAAAGGCATGTCCATATCTGTTTGTCTCCTGGTGCAAAAACCTTGGGCACAAAACGGGTTTCACAACAACCTCTCCTTTACTTCGTCGTGGATTTCTGCAGAAGGCAGTTTCCACACATAAAAGTGAATAACGTGATTTGTTCCTTTGTCACGTAGGAGAATTTTATTGGCCACAATTTCTTATTTTTCAAGATATGGTGCATGAAATTCTGTTTGTCTCCTTGGTCTTTTTCTTCTTCTTCTTCTTCTTCTGTTCTCTTTTAACCGCATGCGAGCAAGATGAGCGTCCTGGATTACGGTTCACAAAAAAGTCGTCTAAATACACTTATTGTGAAGACGTCCTGTCAGCGGAGATATGATGTCTAATCACATCACCGAAACTGATCGTGTTACAACACTTTATTAATGTAGAATCGTCAGGTTGTTTTGACTGAGCCAGTCGCCTTCTCGGTATACCGCTCACGGTTTTCTTTTAAAAAATACAGCAGGTGATCGCCTATTGAATATAGTGAACGAAAATGTGCAAAAGTTACCATTGAGCAAAAATGTAAGTAGAACTATGCTTCCTTTCATAACCAGACAGCGTTCTATCGTTGACGTGGTGACGACAATGTCAAGAAACAGCTTAGTGGTGAAAGAAAGACATAACGCTGAATGGGAATGGCACAAACAAAGCTGCTGACTCAGCCATGCACACACACACACACACACACACACACACACATACACACACACACACACACACACACACACACACAACATCGTCGTGCGTTGTGTTGACTGAGGTGCAATCGGCTACCGTTGAACAGTATGTCCTATGCCACAAAACAGTTCTATTATCCTTTCTGCAAACAATGTGATGGTCAATGTATTGAAGATTTGTGTTATTTCATGTTGATATGTCCTCGATATGCTGCTCTTCGTAAACGGTTCTTACCCCTTTATCATTATCGATTTCCATCAGATTTTAAAGTACAGTCACTGTGTGCCAACCGGTCAGCTAAACTGACATGTATACATTAATGAATGTTTGAAACTTAAAAAATGAAAGTAAACTTACATTACAACAACTGTAAAATACACTTACGTGTTGTCACATGGAACCAGGTGTGTCTTTTGACGTGCACGTGATTTTAGCAGTAAAAACTTCTTTTTCACTCACTTTATATCTTTTGCTATCTTCAAGCATTTCTCCTGTTCATATGGGCCAGATGGCCTGCAAAAACTGAATAAACCATTATTGTTATTGTATTGTATTGTTGTACACACACACACACACACACACACACACACACCGGACAGTCAACAAAAACAGGAGCCGTAAAGATAGCCTGATGCTGATGACTCAGATGACGACAAAACCGATGAAGCCATTGATCTCATGGTAACATGACAACAATGACGATGATATCCACGACAACCACAATTATGATGTCATTTCTTAATGGTGTGTGTGTGTGTGTGGACAAAGCCAAAGACTGAAAGATGAGAGATATACAGAAAGACTTAGAAACAAAGAGATCGGGGTGTTAGAAAAAAAAAGGTAACGAAGACACAAAAAGAACGAAAAAGAAAGGAACAAAGAAGCACAAAAAATACATAGGCCTCGTACAAGAAAGTTTTCACACAATGAAGTCCACCAAAGAAATGTAACACTCTTGTAAACATATCTGTGCTCGACAAAACCCTACAACAACAACAACAACAACAACAACAACATCATCAACAACAAACATCAGCAGCGACATACAACCGAAAGATCGTGCAGGGACAGTGTGTGCTAATGCTGAAATCAATATTGCTTACATGTTCCGCTGCAAGTATCAACTGTCGTCTGGGGAGCCAGGAATGAAGCCCATATATGTTTTTTTCTTCCCATAGTACGCAGTTCGTCTTTCAGTTCAAAAATCCTATCAGAAGATTTCGACAGGATCGTTTGTATTGTGGAGACTGTGCAGATTATTATTTTGTGTGATTGTTAGTTTTTGTGGCAATGCTTGATAGCTGTAGTAGCTACAATAATTTGTTAATGACACGTTCCGTGTGTCTTGATTGTAAGTATCAATAAAAGTGTCTTGTGGTGTTCATTTTTTAAAACATTTTTTTCCATGTTGATGTAAAATGTTAATGCTCTGGGCCTCTCTGTTAACGAAGTAGAACGCATTATGAATATTTAGCAGTAGTAGTAGTAGTAGTAGTAGTATCATTATCATCATCACTGTTATCATTATCATTATTGGATTATTTTATTAATAATAATAATATCATTATGATATTATCATTATCATCATCATTAATTTGTGAAGCTTTGGTTTTTGTTTTCCTTTGTAACTCCACCTACCCAACTTCACACTTATTCCCTGTCCCTCCTGCTACTGTCTGAGCAAAGACATTGATGGTTATAGTGAATAACAAACCTTCGTCTGTGCGTAGTTAGCTGGCAGTTTGTGCAATGACTACATCCACGTTAATGTGTTCAAAATATATGGCAGTGTTTTGCACTGATTTCGGTGGGATATGGTTGATAATCATATTCACACTGTATTTGTGTAGGAGGAGATCTTACACTATAAATGAATGAACTGGAGTTTTACTTTTACATTTATCATGTACATTCAACACTAGAGCACAATAAAAATGAATTATGTATAGTTGCCGTTGTATTAAAAACATGGCTCCAGAAGAAAGTGAATGGTAAAAACTCAGTGTTTGATTCAAACAGCAGTTAATAACAAGACGAAAAGCGAACAGAATCTGGAGGAGGGCGACTTGTCTGAGGAAGAGGGAAAGGGGGGGAGAGGTGGCTGGCGTTCAGGAGCTTGCTTTGAAGGGCATACATGCGTGTATGTGTGTGCGCGCGTGCGAGTGAGTGCGCCAGTGTGTCATCAGTCAAGGAGGACAGAGAAACAGGTAACCTGACAATTGTTGGAAACAAGTCAAAACATAAACGGCAGACTTGGGAGGAATTTTGTTTAATGTCCCGTCACACAAATCGGTGATTGAAGACATTTTGTTAAACTATTTATTAATACATTTGAGTATTATCGGTTAGAAGGGGTGGGAGATGTGAATGAATGGAGGGTTGGGGGAAACTGGGCAAATAAGTGTGAAATGAGGGTGAAATTTGAAAAAAAAAATAATCTAAATACAATTACAGGAAATTACTTAAAGGACTTCGTAAAAGAGAAGTCGTTAAACTGACAAGCGAAACAACTGATAATGAATGCAAAAAGTCAAAAACATCAACGTTCCCAGTCACTTGTGAAGACACACTTTCGTGTACATAAGGCTTCATCAAGCTACAGTAAAAAATTATATGCTCAATTGTCAGGTTACTAAAGCATATGCACTTGACATTAGAACAATATTTGGTCCGTAATGAATTTGATAATAGTCTGAGAGCTAAACTCAGAATTGGTCTGCGAATCGGACCAAAGTCTGAGAGAGTCAACTGACGAGGTTTCAGACTTGAATTCAAGCACCTATAAAAGTCTCTTTCTAGTATATTGCTTATTTCCTTGTATGACAATGGGCAATATATTTTTATACTATCTATATGATTTTTTGCTGCCCTGTCTGCTTGGTCGTTATAAAGGAATCCAGTGTGGGATGGTATCCAACAAAAATCAACATTTGTACCCGTCACAAATAGGGAGTGCAATAAATACCTAATTTCAAACAATAAATCTTCTCTTTGATTATTCTCAAAAAAGAGCAAACTTTTAAAACAGATTGAGAATCAACACAAAATAGGATATTACATACTATGATTGGTATATCAACAAGATGATTTAAAGCCATAAGGATGGCCACCAATTCAGCTGTAAAAATCGAATGTCCCTTACCTAAATAATATGATTTTTCTGTTTTTAGGTCAGGAATGACAAAAGCAGATCCTGCACTGTTATCATCCAGGACCGAGCCATCAGTGTAAACTTTTAAATGCTAATCAAAATTTTCTTCTAATTCAGTTCTGACAGATGCTGCTATTATATGTGGAGATTCTCCTTTTGTTGTGTCAGAAGCACATATGTTGACGTTTGCTTTTGTTAACTCCCAGGGAGGGACAGGTGGCACCAGTACACGAGGTGCCATATCATGCAAATCAATGGCAGACTTGGGACAAGACAACAGACGACAGAATTCCCAAAGAGGAGATGAAGACCTCACGGCAGGACCACCGCGATATTGGCCAGTGAAACCATGCTTCTTCTGTCTGTCTGTCTGTCTGTTCTTCCTCTCTCCCTCCTGTCTTCCTTCTCCACACTCACACTTACTCCCTCTCGTCTTTCCACCCTCTCTCTCTCAGATTTAGGCATTGATACACACTGGTACAAACAGGAACATATCACACATACACGCGCGCGCGCGCGCGCACGCACTTCACGGAGAGGGAAAGAGACACAGAAAGAACTGATGAAAATAGATGCAAAGGCCATCAGCCTGTCAAAGAGAAAGTGATCATAAAAATAACATTGAGGAAATTGAGGTTCTTGGAGAGAGAGACAGACAGACAGACAGAGACAGAGAGTCAGCCAGCCCTACCCTTTTTGGCCATGTCATTATTTAACCAAAGTCAGAGGCTTACCGGTGGGAAGGGAATTACAGCACCACTGTCTGGCACCGGCCCTGATTGCTGTGGGGATGAAGGCGAGGGCCCGAAGGCAAACAGACCATTTGCATTTGGTCTTGGGGTCGGTACTTAAGGGGCAGGGAAAGGGGGGGTAATTCCTGGTAAGACATGGAATCGGTGGCTGAACTGTCTGGTGCTCCACAATCTGTGTCGGCAGAGTGAAGGCCTTGTTTCCGACCTGACGGGTGGTCAGAGAAAAGAGATAGACTCTCTTTCTCTCTGTGTCTCTGTCTGTCTGTCTCTCTGAATCCCTTCTCGCTTTCTGTCTCTGCCTCTCTCTGTCTCTGTCTCTCTCTGGCTCCGTCTCTGTCTGTCTGTCTGTCTGTCTGTCTGTCTCTCTCTCTCTCTCTCTCTCTCTCTCTCCCTCTCTCTCTCTGTATGCGTATGCGTGTTATGCATGCAGGTCGAGAGAACGTTTATCTCCAGTATGTACACAGGTCTGAGAGAGAGGGGTTGATGAGGAACTGAAGAAGGGTGGATGTAGACTGGGAAAGAGGTGAAAGAGACTGACAGAGAGACAGAGACAGAGATACAGGGGGAAATTGTCGTATCAAATCAAGGCCAGGTGTTTGTGCAGCGAACGAACAAGGGATTTTTTTCTTTCTCTCTTTTGAATTACACCTTGTTACCAACGATTTTGGCACCAAAGCACTAGAATTCTACGAATCTTCATTTTTCTCTTAATAAAGCCTTCAGAATCAATTATATTTTACCGAAACCATTAAAGCCTTCGGAATTAATTATATTTTACCGAAACCATTAAAAAACCATTTAAAACAGACACCACTGTTGTGCATTTTAACATAATTTCATGCACACATTTATTGCACATCCTACCGACAAAGTTTCGTGGACTACAGGACTGGTGTTTCGTACACATGGAGTAACATGGACACGGTTAGTACAGGTAAAAAAAAGTATTTAAAAAAGAAGCAATTGTATGTATAAAGTTAAACAACTAAACTTAAAATATCTGTTTTACTTTCTAACGCTATTTTTTCCTACGAAGATTGAACATTTTGAAAATGGTTAAAGGTTAAAAGGTTAAAGGTCCCATAGCCTTTTACGGAAATCGGGGAAGTGAATTCATATCCGCTGTGTCAGGGGCTCGGCACAGGAAGGCAGTGAATTCATATCCACTGTGTCGGGGGCTCGGCACAGGAAGGCAGTGAATTCATATCCGCTGTGTCAGGGGCTCGGCACAGGAAGGCAGTGAATTCATATCCACTGTGTCGGGGGCTCGGCACAGGAAGGCAGTGAATTCATATCCACTGTGTCGGGGGCTCGGCACAGGAAGGCAGTGAATTCATATCCACTGTGTCGGGGGCTCGGCACAGGAAGGCGGGGCCCAACCCTCTCCTTCCGTTTTAACCTTCTTCAACCGAAGTCAGTTGTTCATTCACACCTTGGTGGGGTGAGGAAAAACAGCGGAAAGTGCCTTTCCCAAGGACACACCACCATGCCCAAACGGGGCCTCGAACCCTGATCACTGGTGAACACTGGATCACAAGTCCAACGCCTGACCCATTCTGCCACGGCGCCTTCTGAACTCAAACAGAAGCAGACTTTATGAAAGCCGCCCACAAGCAGGGGAGATTTTCTCCACGATTTGAACTGAAAGGAGAGTATAATTATATGTACATGTGGTGTGGAGTGGGATGAAGGTAGAGGCGACGAGGGGGAGAGGGAGGGGGTGGGGTTGGCCGGGCTTCATTCCTGGCTCCCCAGACGACAGTTGATATTTGCAGCGGAACATGTAGGCAATATTGATTTCAGCATTAGCACACACTGTCCCTGCACGGCTCAGACCAGCCCATGAACAGAATGACGCCGTGTGTATCACCCCTAGGAGAACGTGGTGGGCGTTTGAAAGGAGGGGGAACAATGAAGAGGATTGTGATCTTTCGCCATGGGTCAGATTGTTTTTCGCTGTTGTTGTTGTTGCTGTGGGGTTTTGTCCAGCACAGACCTGTTTTACAAGAGCCTAACGTTTCTTCGGTAGAGCTCACTGTGTAAACTTTCTTGTACGAGGCCTATTTATATATTCTGTTTATTTGTTCCTTTCTGTCGTTATTTCTTTCTGTCTTTGTTTCCTTTCTTTCTAACACCCCGTTCTCTCTGTCTGTTTATAAGTCTTTTGTACATCTCTCTTCATTCAGTCTCTGTCTGTCCACACACACAGACACAGACACACACGCACAGACACACACACATATATATATATATATATATATATATATGTGTGTGTGTGGGCGGGGGGTGATTGGATTATTTTCTTATTTACTCTGGGATTGACGTCATGAGTCGTCGTCAGCAGGGTTTATTTATTTATTTGATTTCTTTCACATGATATATCTGGCGAGAAATAAAGAGCGAAGGAAGTGGAACTGTACCTGGTTCAAGTCAATATAAATCTTTCTTGTGCAATCTTGAAAGTCTACTGGCTTGAAAAGAAAGATGGTTTTACATTCGGTATTTTGACGCTTCGAAAGCCTCTCTCGGGAGAAAGTGTGCGTTTGAAGGAGAGATGGCCGGTAAAGAGGGTTTTCCTTAGGAGAGGGTCACGCTGTTTGTCGCTGTTGTCGCTGCTGGCTTTTGTCACGTGCTGTTCTCTTGGCGAGAGCGTCGGGTTTCCGTGTGGCACATTGTGTCTGTTTTAATCTGTCGTTGCTGCCTTTTTTCTTTTGTCATCTTTGTCTGTAGAGGTGTTCTTTTTCTGCTTATTATCTTTCTGTTTATCTGTCTGTCGATCGTCCTCCGTCTCCATTGATTTTTAGTTTCCAGGGATGGGTGGGCGGGGATGGGGTGGTGGTGGGGAGGGTTGCAGCAGGGGGCGGGAGGGAGGTGATCAAATGTCAGCATAGAAAACAAGTGCACTTCCTTGTCTTCTTTAGTCGGGGGATTGTTGTCGTCAGTTTGTTACTTGTAGAGTTTTTGTTTGTTTGTTTGCTTGCTTTCTGTTTGGAGGAGGAGGGCGGCAGAATGGTTAAGACGCTCAGCTGCTAATACAGAGAGTCCGTGAGGGTGTGCGTTCGAATCCCGCTCTCGCCCTTACTGCCAAGTTTGACTGGAAATTCAAATTGAGCGTCTAGTCTTTCGGATGAGACGATAAACCAAGATCCCGTGTGCACCACGCACTTGGCGCACTGAAAAAGAACTCATGGCAACGAGAATGTTGTCCTCTGGCAAAATCATGCAAAAAGAAATCCACTCTGATAGGTACACAAATATATAAGCATGCACTCAAAGCCTGAAAAGCGCATTGTGTTATGCTGCTGTCAGGCATCTGCCTAGCAGACGTGGTGTAGCGTATATGGATTTGTCCGAACGCAGTGACGCCTCCTTGAGAAACTGAAACGGAAACTCTCTCTATTTTTCTAGCCAGAAAAATGGAGGACAGGGAGTGGGGTCTCTCACATCCTTTAGGTCCATATTAAATGTTCCTTATCCAATCTGCTGTTTCCTACAACACTTCCTCATTTTTGCAATCTGTCATTCATACAATACCTTGACGCTTTGAACGTCTCCGTTATCTATCACCATTACTTTCACTAACATTATGATAGAGTATGTGTGTGTGTGAGAGAGAGAGAGAGAGAGAGAGAGAGAGAATGTGCGTGCGAACATGTGCTTTAGCGTTCATGGGTGCGTGCGCGCGTGCATTACTGCGTGCGCGCACGAGCTTCAATGTCTTCTTGCTCGCAAATGGATATTTCAACACATTCGCACACTAAAATGTCAATATATTTGCTTACTAATATTTCAAGACATTCGCATTCTAAATTCTTAACAATTTCAATACATTCCTATACTCAAATTTTAACATTTCGACATACTCAAAGTAGAACACATTCGAATACTCAAATTTGAACATTTTCACATATTCAACTTTTCAACACATCGCATCCTGTCTGCCTGTGGCCTGTGGAATGATGAGAGCCATGCACAGAAGGAAGACAGGAAGGAAGGGGTGGGGGTGACGGATGAACATGGACGGAAGTCGAGGTCTCACCCGCCGGTCATGCGCGGTCACGTCTGCAAAGAAGAGGCGGATGGAGAGTCGGCGCCAGAGGCAGAAAATGTTGGTTTCTGATTCCTCTGTGGGGAGGACGTGGCCTAATACAGTCAGCTCCACACTGCTTGAAGACACTGTGCTGAAGGGGGAGGGGGGTGTGTGTGTGGGGGGGGGATTTGGTCGGAAAGGGGAGTCTTGGCGGAGGGTGGGGAGAGGGGGGAGGGGGGCAAGGATCGAAGGAGGACGAGGGGGGAGACATGGTCAGCTCCAGTTCCTGATAAGGCGATGGGGGTGTTGGGGAGAGCAGCGTTGTGCACTGACAATTTTATGCACAAATGATAATGTCGCCAAAACTACAAATTGTACTTTCTGTCATCTTAAATCACCATACCGACCCTTCTTCTTCTTCATCGTTCGTGGGCTGCAACTCCCACGTTCTGTCGTATGAACACGAGTGGGCTTTTACGTATATGACCGATTTTACCCCCCCGCCATGTAGGCAGCCATACTCCGTTTTCGGGGTGTATATCGATCCATTTTAAATGATTATCCGGCACACTGACATTTTGATGTCGATATCATGATTTATTTAAAAGCCTTTGTTTACGCTTTTGACTCAGTGAAGTGCATGTCAGGAAAAAAGAAAAGAAATCATGTATGCCTACCATTTGTGGTTGGTGCGTGATTTTCTTCTCTTTCTTGTTCTTGTGGCCTGATCAAGAGAACGTCAACAGAAACACAACTCTGGTGTTGTTGTCCTACTTTTTGCTCCTAATACTCTGCTGTCAGTGACACAACACTGGAATTGATGTACTACTTTTTGCTCCTAATACTCTGCTGTCAGTGACACAACACTGGAACTGATGTCCTTTTTGCTCCTAATACTCTGCTGTCAGTGATACAACACTGGAATTGATGTCCTTTTTGCTCCTAATACTCTGCTGTCAGTGACACAACACTGGAACTGATGTACTACTTTTTGCTCCTAATACTCTGCTGTCAGTGACACAACACTGGAACTGATGTACTACTTTTTGCTCCTAATACTCTGCTGTCAGTGACACAACACTGGAATTGATGCCCTACTTTTTGCTCCTAATACTCTGCTGTCAGTGACACAACACTGGAACTGATGTACTACTTTTTGCTCCAAATACTCTGCTGTCAGTGACACAGGGAATTGATGTCCTTTTTGCTCCTAATACTCTGCTGTCAGTGACACAACACTGGAATTGATGCACTACTTTTTGCTCCTAATACTCTGGTGTCAGTGACACAACACTGAGAATTGATGTCCTTTTTGCTCCTAATACTCTGCTGTCAGTGACACAACACTGGGAATTGATGTCCTTTTTGCTCCTAATACTCTGCTGTCAGTGACACAACACTGGGAATTGATGTCATTTTTGCTCCTAATACTCTGCTGTCAGTGACACAACACTGGAATTGATGTACTACTTTTTGCTCCTAATACTCTGCTGTCAGTGACACAACACTGGAACTGATGTACTACTTTTTGCTCCAAATACTCTGCTGTCAGTGACACAACACTGGAATTGATGTCCTACTTTCTGCTCCTTATATGCTGCTGTCAGTGACACAAAACTGGGAATTGATGTACTACTTTTTGCTCCTAAAACTCGTCTGTCAGTGACACAACACTGGAACTGATGTACTACTTTTTGCTCCTAATACTCTGCTGTTAGCAACACAACACTGGAATTGATGTCCTTATTTTTGCTCCTGATATGATGCTGTGAGTACTCATTCCCACTAACACAGTATTTAGCTTACTGCTTCAGTGCTTCTGCCTCTCCCACACATAATGCTAGTTGTTAGCTGAAGTCCAGAAACCAGGAAGACCAAGTATTCCGAATTAAAACTGGAAACCATTTATACTCAAGATTCCGCACTGGTCACTCAGCACGCTGCCCTTGTGGGGCTGACAGCCAGACAACAGAACATCTGCTGCAGTCCTGCCCCCTCCATCAGGTGCTCAGAAAGAGGTACTAGCCCGACCCAACTCCAGTGACCCGGAAGCTCTATGGCAGTACGGAGGACCTGCAGAGTACAGCTGCCTTCATCGCGGAGACTGGGGTGTCTGTCTGGCGAACGAGAAGGAGAAAATTGGAAACCTTGGCCTTCGCCTCATTTCTAGGTCACTGCACGTGCTTCTGTCCCTCGTCCCTGTCAAAAGCACGTGCAGTCCGTTTGTCTGGCGGTCACCCAGTGGTCTGGAGCACGTGTCGCTGACTGTCAGTGGTGGTTACACTACAGTGTGTGTGCTCCAGTGACGGGTGGTTCACATAAGCTGTGATGAGGTGACATGAAATAAATTAGCGCATGTACCATGCTTCGCTAGATGCAAGAGCCGTAAATTATAATTTCCTGTCATTCAAAAGCGTTCAGTATTGATCCATGTATTTAACTCGTATTATAGTTATCTGGCATGTTGACATCAAAATTTTTCCTTCTTTTCTTTTTGTTAACGCTTGTAGCCTCAGATAATGTGTGTCAAAAAGAGAGAACATTAAAATCATGTATGCTTACGCCCCCGGAGACGGAATATGGCTGCCTACATGACGGGGTAAAAACGGTCATATACGTAAAAGCCCACTCACGTAATAATTATACGAGTGAACGTAGGGATTGCAGCCCATGAACGAAGAAGAAGAAGAAGACTGTATGCCTACCTTTAATTCTTGATGAAAAAAATGTTGCCTTTGTTCACACGCTTGTAAGCTTGTGAAGAATATGTCAAAAGCAGACAGCATAAACATTTTGTTTGCCTACCTTTTGCTCCTAACAGATTATCATCAGTTGTATGTTCCAGTTATGGCAATGTGGCTGTTCCTCTTCAGTGCTTTTCACCCCCACCCCCCACCCCCACCCCCTCCGCCCACCCCCTCCCTGTTTCGCACACATAATGCCTTTTTTTTCGTGGCACGATGATAATAATAATAATAATAATAATGGTATTTATATAGCGCTGAATCTTGTGCAGAGACAAATCAAAGAGCTTTCGCACCAGTCATTCACACGCATGCATAACTCTAAAATTGGAGGAAAAAAAACTGAAGACAAAGAAGAGGCAGGGAAGGGAGGCTATTTTGGGAAGAGATGGGTTTTTAGGCCAGACTTGAAAGAACCGAGTGTGGAGACTTGACGAAGCAAAAGAGGAAGTTCAATCCCATAGCAAGGTCCAGAGACGGAGAAAGAACGGCGGCCAACAGGGCAGATTTGTGAATACATTTATATCATAAAGTGCTGATCTTGAACTTTATTCTGTGTGAGACAGGGAGCCAGTGGGGATGTTGCAAAAGACGAGTGATGTGCTCTGATCTTTTCTTTCTGAGGACGAGTCGGGCAACAGAATTTTGTATGCGCTGAAGGGACTGAAGGGATGAAGCAGGCAAACCACACAATAGAGAGTTACAGTAGTCAAGGCGAGACAGAATGAGAGAAACGACAAGTCTAGATGTTGCGTCACTGGACAGATATTTCCGGATGGAACTGATGCGCCGCAATTGACAGTAGCAGGATTGACATGTCTGATTGATGAATTTTTGCATGAACAGTGTGTTGTCAAGGACAACGCCGAGGTTCCTGACTGAACTGGAAAGAGGGGTGGATGTACTGCCAAGTTTGATTGTGTCAGTTGTGAGGGAACAGAGTTTTTGTTTAGTTCCTATGATCATTGCTTCAGTTTTGTCCGCGTTCAATTGTAACTTATTTAGAGTCATCCAGTTTTTAATGTCCAGGAAGCAGTTGGATGTTTCTTGCAAGAACGACGACAAATTTTCAGGGGTATCAGTCTTCTGGAGTTGAGTGTCATCAGCATAAGAATGATGACTGACATTATGGCGGTTGATCATTTCAGCGAGAGGAGCACTGGGCCTAAAACAGATCTCTGTGGGACTCCATGTTCGATTTTAACGGGTTCAGACTGGAAATGATCACAATGAGAGAATCAAAGGATCCAAGCCATGTCACCACAAAGCTAATCCCGTGGCATGACGTACTGACACAATGGAGACAAGGTTTTCAACACACTGTGTGAGGGCACCTAACAAAGCTCAGTTTTAGTATCAAACTCTGGCGCCTATGGTCAGATATAAAAATCTAAAAATCTTACAGTGCGATGCGGTTTTTTGGTGCGTTTGCTTATTCCACTGTTGTTGATGAAAAGGAGGATACGCACGCGAGTACTCCATTATAAAGGTACAGACATCCATGGGAAGCTGGTTAGATGGCCATCCGTGTCTTTGACATCAGACACAACTGACGTGTCACAGTCACGCAAGTCGTGCTGAGCTGGTGATTATCGTATTGATCGCTAACTTACACGAGCACACACGCACGCACGCACACACACACACACACACACACGCGCGCGCGCGCGCGCGCATGCACGCACGCTGGCACGCACACATGCATGCACACACCCATAACCGAAAAAAAGAATGCGAACTAATCCTTGCTAAAAACTGGAAATGTGGACCGTGCCCTCATTTCTAATCCCGGGCCCATCAGGCCCTTCCCCAGCCTGTCACACAGTGCACCTTCAGCCTGGCTGGTCGATCCGGCGACCTGAGGCACGGGTTGTTGAAATGTCAGCGCTGACAGTGACTGCCTGCTTCAGTGTGGGACAGCTGGCGTCAGCCGTGCTGACATTACTTCATGTATTGATAATTACAGCGTGCCGTGCAAAAAACTGTAAATTGTAAATTGTAATTTCGGCATATTGGGAAAAACAAACAGCAAGGAAACAAACAAACAAAAACCAGTATCGAACGTATCCTAACTTTCGCAGTATGCTGACATTTTTTCGTCGAAATTTGTTGATTGATTGATTTCTTTTTACGTTTGTAATTTCCGTGAAGAGGTTGCTTTTTTGTGTTTTGTTGTTGTTGTTGTTGTTTGGTTGTTTTGGTGGGGGGTTTTACACAAAAAAGAATGTCAAAACGATGTAGGGCAGTAACTTTTGGTCATGAAATAATGCAAATATTTTGCATTTTAACGCTGTAATCCTGTGAAGAATATGTCAAAAACAGAGAACCATGTGGTCCTACATTCTGCTTGCAGCAAGCCATCGTCAGTGTTTATTTTTGTGATGGCAATGTTTTGCTTTCCTGTAAGCCGCGGACCGCCCACGGAAAGAGCTCAGCCCTCGTTTCTGTGAGCAGCGGTCCCAACTGGCGCTGCAACCGTCTCCCGGGGGCACGCAGAATACGGGTTCTCAAGGCCTGACTAAGCGCGTTGGGCTACGCCGCTGGTCAGGCATCTGCTTGGCAGATGTGGTGTAGCGCATATGGATTTGTCCGAACGCAGTGACGCCTCCTTGAGCTACTGAAACTGAAACTTTCCTGTAAGCCTGTCAGCGCTGTTTTTGACTTTCGCTTTTTCACAAACAGCTTGTGACACTGGAGAAAGCAACTGAATCTGAAACGAAACAGAAAATTATAGCATTTCTCCAATGCCTTGTGCGCATGCGGCTGTCACAGGTCTTTCTTTTTGATCTGTTCAGCTCCTGATCAGAGTTAACAGTGTGAGATTTAACATTTGTACAACGCATGCAGTTACAAAATTGTGCTTAATAATAATGAAAATTAAAAAAGAATGAAAAAAGATAATAATAATAACCATCATCATCATAATGATGATGATGATAAGAAGATTATTTTTGTAGCACATAATCAAACGATTTTGCTTTAAAGCGCTTACAGTTTACAATAGCACCAATTCAAAAAAATGTTTTTTTCCCACATCAAAACATGCAGGGTGGTCCAGCTAAGTTAGCAAACATGACGAATTATGACAATACACTGCACCAAAAGTAGCATACATGCTAAACTCAATGTCCATGGTAAACACCCAAAAACCAGTTCCAACATCCAGACCCAGTGGCGTGCACCACAACGCCCAAACAATGCAAAGCCCAACTACAACACCTGAAGATACCCCCACGCTCCCTCCCTCCCTCCCATCCACAGAACACCTCAATATCGCACACTTAAAACAGAAACATGCACACACCCACACTGTCACAAGCTGAGATCAGGCAGTTTTAAACAGATGAGTCTTGGGGTTGGTTTTGAAGATGGAAACGGACTGTGGGTGAGTGTCATGTGGCAAGGATTCCACTGAAGGGGAGCGGTGAATGAGAACGATCTTTTACCGAAGGACTTTGTCATAACAGAGGGGATTTGGAGATTGTGATGTCTGATGATGAACATGTTGTCTTGTTGGAATGGAAACAGTGAGGAGTTCTGAAAGATGGGTGAAGAACCAGTGAAAGCGTGAAAGAAATGTATGGACTGTATCGGCAACCAGTGGAGTTTGTTTCAGAAGAGACTGAATATGGTAACTCTTATGACGTTTCAGTACACAATGGGCAGCTCAGTTTTGGACTTTCTGCAGTTTATGAATAATGTACTGTGGAGAACCAGCAAGCACAGAAAATCCAGTTTTTAGAAGTCAAATGAGAGTTTTGATTGCGTCAATAGACAGGAAATGACGAATGAATACAATACAGCGGAGTTCTATCTGCTGACTTACGGACATTAGGAACATGCTTGTCCATGGACATATCGCTGGAGAGAGTGACATCAAGAGTTTTTGTGTGATCTGCGAAGAGAATGTCGGTCTGACCTACATGGAGAGAAGTGGGTGCTGTGTCTCGGAAAGATCATCTTTTAGACTTGATCTGCAGTGCTTCAGTATTCTCTTCGTTCAGCTTTAATTTGTTTGTGCTCATCCTGAATTTAACTTGTGAAATGCATGTCTGCATATCTGATATGGCTGTGCTCATTTGTTCAAGGGGAGCTCATTTCTGCATCTGTGTGTCATCTGCAAATGCGTGGTGACTGTTGGAGTGTTCTTTCAAAATGTAGTCAAGTGACTGTGTGTAGAGAACAAACAAAAGAGGCGCCAATACCGAACCCTGTGGAGCACTATACGTAAGACAGGGTGGTGCTGACCTCGAGCCTTCCACTACAACTGTTTGATCCTATCTGACAGATACGATCTGGACCATGACAGAGCCATTCGTCGGGTGTGTTTTTTTGTGTGTGTGTTTTTGTTGTTGTTGTGGTGGTGGTGGTGGTGGTGGTGGTGTTTTCACGCAGAAGCGGTGTAGCGCGTGTGTGGGTCAATTCGCACACTTAAACACCTCATTGAAACTGACACTGACGACACCCGTGTCATGAGATATACCCAGCGAGTGTAAAGTTTCCAGGAGAATGCAGGGGGCGGGGGGGGGGGGCATGAGATGGACGGCGGGAATGCAATTTTCATCCTGAGCGCCCAGGATTCCTTCTCACAGTTTTGTGACTGCCTGCTCGGTGCTCCACGAACTGGGCCAGCCAGACAGTCATCCTGATGGCATGCACCCTGGCACTTCATTGTCAGCTGGAAGACGTCTGAGAGGCCGGGTGGGGCGGGGGGCGGGGAGGGGGTTGTGTTTCCTTTCCTTTTTTCAACAGACATAACGGACTTGTAACTCTCACGCGAATCGCGCTGACTAATCCTGAGGTTCACTGAAACAACACACACACGCGCGCGCGCGCGCGCGCACGCACGCACGCACACACACACACACACGCGCGCGCGCGCGAACGCGCACACACATGCACCGTGCGGACGCACACTCGCACGCACCCCCCCCCCCACACACACACACACACACACACACATACACGCACGCACATACACGCACGCACACACACATGCACCACGATGTGGACGCACACACGCACGCACGCACGCGCACACACTGATACCCCCACACACGCAGACACATACACACACGCCCCCCAAGGCCCCCCCCCCCCCTTACCCCCCTCCAACCCGCCCCCGCGCCCCCACCCCCTCGGGGGCATTGAATCTTTGTTTTGAAGCGGCAATCGAAATAAAACAGAGGACCGAACAGGGGAAGGGGCCAGGGTGAAGATGGAAGCTGCTGGATCCTGCTGCTTTTAGGCGGTACAGACGACCTGTCTGTGTGTCTGTCTCTCTATCACTCTCTCTCTCCCTCGAATGAAGGAGTCCGGGCCATCCACAAGGGGAACACACTGGTGGTAGGGGAAAGACTTCCAACACGCACCCCTCCTGTCCGTACAAACCACAGTGAACAAGAGGCCAGAGCAGACTCCTCTCCAAAGTCAGCGGGAGGTCAGAACCAGAGGAGGAGCAATTCTCAGAGCTACAGAGATGCCGTGGTGCGCAATGTAGAGGGGGGAGGGGATAACCAGAGTGAGGGTGGGGAGGACAGGGTTGTGTCCGCTGGTCAGTCCACTGACAAGTCACCCAGTTCGAACAGGAAACCAGCAGCCACCAGTGAGACTCGAGCACGAAGGCTTCCTTTGAGGAGTGCCAGTGACCACGTGCATGATAAGAAATAGGGGGGTGGCCAAGGCCTGGACGAAATCAGACTGTGCACATGGAACTGTGAAGGTTGGTTACAAAAACTTGAATTGAAAGATGTTGTCAATATGTTGCTACAGTTTGACAGTTTTTCTTTTTTCTTTACCTTTTTTTTTTTTTTTTTGTCTGAAACATCCGCAGATAGGGAAATCAGTTATGAGGTATTTAAGGATTATGATGTTTTCGTGTCAAAAGCGGTGAAACTCTCTCACCATGGAAGGAAATCTGGAGGTGTCATGGTTTTTGTCAAGAAAAAAATTGCTGCATTTGTAAATCAAATCGAAATTGTGTATGAGAACATGATTGTTCTAGAGTTGGGCAAGTCTTTGTTAGGACTTGAGAAAAATACATTTTTGGTCTGTACATATATTCCTCCATATGACAGCAATTTCTGGAATGTTGCAGAAAATGAGTATGGGATCGAGTGTCTGGAATAGTGTCTCATATCTATATGAACACTTTGATGAATTTAATTTGATCATTTGTGGTGATCTCAACGCACGTACTGGAAATGAAAATTACACATTTGATGTAGCTCTTACTTATGAAAAAGAAACCATGAGCGACTATAACCATAAAGATAATTTTGCATTTAAAAGATTTTCAAATGAAAGAGAAATTAACACTTTTGGAAAACAGTTGATTGCGTTATTCTAAATGGTTTATGTGAACAGAACTTCGATCAGTCACTAACGTTTATTTCTAAGACAGGGGCAGCACCAGAGACTACTTTTTGGCGTCATGTGATATCTGTGCAAGCAGAGTGATTAAGCTTAAGGTTTTGCCTTGTGTTGAATCATCCCATTCACCAGTCTCAATTGTGTTAGACACAAGAGCTGACCAGCCAGGGGAACAGGGTCCAGAAGAAAACTCGGATCAGTCAAACTCGAAATGGTCAGAGAAAATAATGGGGGATAATGAAAAAAACTAACATATTTCTGGATAGCTTAAACTCTGATCTTTTACAAGACATGTTCACCCAAGCTACACTTCTGGTCAAAGAAAACGTTGATTCAGCACTTGAGCTTTTCATTCTCTACTGAAAGCCAGTGAATGTATGCTGAAAAGAGTACAGACCGGCAATAAGCACAGAGGTGCACTCTGGTTTGATGAGGACTGTAAACAAGCAAAGCTAAAAGCTAGGACTGATTTGCATTTATTTCGAAGAACGAAAGATCCCTTAGATGCAGCAACTTTTGTAGAGTCTCGTAAAGCTTACAAGTCATTGCTTAGAAAGAAGAAGTCCAAATACAATCGGGAAAAGGCTAAACGTCTTTCTTCCTTCACTAAGGATTCGTCTTCCTTTTGGAAAGAGCTTAGACAGATTTCAGGGAAGAAGAAAAATGCAGCAAGCACCCACATAACTGAAGATGAATGGTTTAGCCATTTTAAAAATCTATTCAGTTCTGACACGATGCCTGAGAACGACATTAGTTCAGATAAAAACAGTGATGCATAATACAGTGATACTATCGATGATCTAAACTATCCAGTTTCAGAACAGGAAGTCCGTAATGCAGTAAATAAACTTAAAAAGGGAAAGGCACCTGGAGTCATGGATGGTGTTCTTGCAGAGATGCTAAAAGCGGCTGGCAATACTGCCATTCACTTTCTGACTAAGCTGTTTAATGTTCTGTTTGAGAAAGGTTTATATCCGAAGAGTGCACAAAGGCAGCTATCGTCCCAATTTCCAAAAAGGGGGATAAACATTCAAATCATGGGGGTGTATCGCTGCTTTGTCTGATTAGTAAATGTTATATGTCTGTGTTAACCAAAGGTTTGTTGTATGGATTGAAACAAACAGTAAGTTGTCAGAGGCACAGGCTGGATTTAGAAAAGGTTACTCAACGATAGATCATATCTTCATTTTAAATGCTATTGTTGAAAAATGCTTTTCGAAAATAGATGGTAAATTATATGCATGTTTTGTAGATCTAAAGAAGGCCTTTGACTCTGTTCAACGTGGACCCCTGATGGAAATATTGAAAAATAATGGGTTGTCTGGGAAATTTATGAATGCTATCCTTGTCATTTATAAGTCTGTGGTGTGTTGTGTGAGAGTGGGCAATACGCTAACAGATTTTATTGACTGTCATGTTGGAGTGCGACAAGGCTGCATTCTTAGCCCAGTATTATTTTCAGTATTAATAAATGACATTGCAAACGCCTTAGACTCTAATGATGTTCATGTACTCCCGCTGTTCTTGTTGTTTGCGGATGACATAGTTCTCATTTCAGATACACCACGAGGTCTTCAGAATCAACTTGATATCTTAGCAGTGCATGTAAAGATCTTTATTTGAACATTAACAAAGATAAAACAAAGGTAATTATTTTTAGAAAGGGAGGTTTTTTGAGTAGATATTAGAAATGGAATCTTGATGGAAATGATCTAGAAATTGTAAACGAGTGCAACTATTTGAGTTTTATCTTTTCTACAAAAATGAGTGTTTGCAAAGGGGTAGATGCATTGGCTGTCAAAGGTAAACGAGCTTGTTTCGATTGTGGTAAGTATGTAAGTTAAGTGAAATGATTAAAGCATGCTTCTTTAAAATTTGTGATACCCAAATTCAGCCTGTTGTATGCTTCAGAAGTATGGGGGTTACAAAGACTGAAAAGTATTGAGAAAGTCCACACACTTGCAATTAAAAGATATCTTAATGTACCACTGAAAATACCAAATAACTTTGTGTATGGAGAGACAGGTCGCTACCCATTATATCTCAACAGTGCAGTCAGAGTAATAAAAATGGACAACATACGTCTCCCCAAACAGGCATATACCATGCTAGTTACTCAAGACAACAATGGCAAAAAGTGTTGGGTCTCTCGCATAAAAGATACACTCTTAGCCTAGGGTTTGGATACGTCTGGCTGCAACAAGGGGTTGGGTGCGAAAAATCGGTTTTTTCCTTGCTTAAACAACGTCTAACAGATATTTACCTACAAGAATGGGAAAGCTCTGTAATGCAGATAGATTATATATTTAATTACTATAGAACATTTAAATTTACCTTTCAAAATGAAAGATATTTTGATTTTGTGAATATAAAATGTTCCAGAGACTGTATTGTCAAATTACGATTGGGACTATTGCCTCTTAAAGGAGCTACTTTCAAATCATTTTTCAACAATAATCAGGATGAACTTTCCAGCTTATGTGGAGTCACGGAAGATGAGGAACATGTCATTTGTGTTTGTCCTTAGTATTCCGAAATTAGAGATAAATTCCTGGACTATTGTAGCATACAATTTCTACCACAATTACTAAATGTGACAACATGCTTAAAACTAGGAACCTAGGAATTTATATCTTTTATGCATTGAAAATTTGAAACAATTTCGTAGGTAATATAGATACAGTAATGTTCTCTGTACTGGCTGTCAGTTGTGAAAATAACTGAAAATCAGTAGGTTTAGGAAATTCCATTTTCTTGCGTGCATGGCTTGTTCATGTTTTCGTTTTTCCTTGGTAGGCATTCTACACTGTTCTTTTTGTTTCTAGGAGCCGGAGGCCTATGGATAAAATTTTGTTCTTGTTCTTGTTCTTGATCTCTCTCTCCCTCTCTCTCCCTCTCTCTCCCTCTCTCTCTGTATTTGTCCCTTCTCTGTCTCTCTTTCTCTGTTTATCTGATTCTCTTTCTGTCTCGCTCACTGTCTCTCTCTCTCTCTCTCATGAAAGCTGGATGTCATGTCTATTCCAGTAAAGTGTACGTATGGCGTTTATGGGAGAAATGAAGACGGGCACTGAAGAAATAACAATATAATATTCTCTGCCTGATTTCTGCATGTTTGTCTGTCTCACTCTCTTACTGGTCTCTTTCTCATCCTTTCTCTCTTTCTTTACACACACACACACACACACACACACACACACACACACACACACACACACACACGCACGCACACACTGCACGCACACACACATGCGCGCGCCGACGTGTACTTACACAGTACACATGCGCACACGACATAAACGTGCTCGTGCACACTATAAACATACACTTCCCACACGCACACAAAACACACTACACTACAACACACACACACACACACACACACACACACACACACACACACACACACACACACACACACACACACACACACACACACACACACACACACTACACTGCACTACACTCACACATACACCCTACACTGCACTACACACACACACACACACACACACACACACACACACACACACACACACACACACACACACACACTACACTGCACTACACTCACACATACACACTACACTGCACTACACACACACACACACACACACACACACACACACACACACACACACACACACACACACTCATTCACTCACTCTCCCTTGATAACCTCCATCCTCAGCTCATGCGTGCCAGAGAATCTACGGCGCCGTAGCAATATGGGCCAGACAAGATGGCGAAGGAGCGAAAGCAGTGGAAGAGATAGAGGGACGGAAGGAGCGGTGCTGGCCAGTCAGTGCGGTTCTCCACTGAACTCCACAGGCCGGGAGCAGAGAGAGGGGAAAGTATTGACATAGATAGCGGGGCGGCGGCCATTTTGGAACATTGTGAAATCTCTTATCGATCTTTTTGTGTTTGCCGTGTTTTGCGACCGGTGCCAGAGTTTGTTTTTTGTACCGAGATCACGTTTACGATGTTTGTTTGTTTGTACAGGGGAAGGAAGAATTCGTCAAACAGTGGTTGTCTTCCCTTCTGCAGCTGAAGTTGTTTGGTGGGAGGGGCACCGGCAGGTTGAGTAATGAATAAAGTGGGTCAGAGAGGACTGATTGGGGTTAAACTGGTGTACGTGCATTGCGGCGCCCTGTCCGCTCTGTCGCTCTCTCTGTCTGTTTGTCAGGTCTGTTTCACTGTCTGTCTCCGCTGTCCCAGTGTCAATGCCAGTGAATGCGTGTGTACAAATATATATGTATCTATGTATGTGTGTATGTTCACGACACGCGCGTTTTCAGTTGTCAGCGTGCATCTCACGTGTAAGTGAATGTCCACGCAAGTGTTTGTGCAAGTCTAAGTGCGCGCGTGCGCCGCGTGAGTGTTGTCACGTTTTCAATTGATGTTAGGGAGGGGGTGGGGGGACAGGTGGGAATGTGGCTGGAAGCTGGAAGCCTGGGTGGTGGTGCTATATAATGCACTGGATATGGGAAATGGCCGGAGTTAAATTGCTGTTGTATGTGTGTGTGTGTGTGTGCGCGCGCGCGCGTTCGTGCGTGCGTGTGTGTGTGTGTGTGTGTGTGTATGTGTGTAGGTGTGCATGCTTTCGTCCGTGCGTGCACGTGATGTACACCTGCATGCGCACACCAGTGAGCATGCATGCTGACAATTGTTTGCTTGCTTGCTTGCAGCACGTGCCATGTGTTTCACTGAGTGAACTGGCTCTGCCATGGCAGACGGGAAGAAGTTACGGCGCCGTAGCTGTCGGCCGGAATCAAAATGGAGGGTCGGGGACTGGAGGCAGCGAGGTTCGTGCCGGAGAACAGAGAGTGGAGACGGTGGAGGAAGAACGCACTGCAGAGAGACTGCCGGAGGACACGGAGAGACAGAGATGGCCGTGTTGCAGGGGGTGGAGGTGTGGAGAGCACTTACTTAGCTCTGGAGCCGCCTTCCCTCCCTCTCTCCGTGCAGCCTGTATCAGCAGGGCCCGCTGATTGGCGTGCTGGGTGGCCTGGCAGCCATTTTTACAATCGATCCAACTGCCGCTGTGCGACGTTTTACCATCCGTTGTGGTGGTGGCGGTCCGGGGCTGAGCTCCTTGGGCGATGTACAGTGTTGTTGTTGTCGTTGTTGTCGTTGTTGTTGTTGTTGTGGTGGTGGTGGTGGGTGTTGTTCAGTGTTGATGATGACGTTAGCTGTGGATATGGAGAGGTTGTGGTGGTTATTGTTTGCTGTGTCTAATGTCTGTCTG
>NC_134893.1:60232971-60237971 GCF_041734735.1 Babylonia areolata | reverse complement strand
TATTTGTGTGCATGCGTAAGTACGCATGAGCGTGTAAGCGTGCGTGTTTTGAAGCGAGAGCGCGCAAAGTGCAGGAAAGCCTGTGAATAATGTATACCTACGTGCCTGGGTCCGTCCTGCTGTTGTCATAGATAGATTTATTTGTGATGCTGACATTTCCAAAGACATAATCCGTCTGTCTGTCTGTCTCAGTGTCTGTCTGTCTGTCTGTCTGTCTGTCTCTCTCTCTCTCTCTCTGCTGTCTCTCTCTCTCTTTCTGTATCTGTGTCTTTTCTGTCTCTGTCTCTGCCTCTCTGTGTTTCTGTCTCTCTGGCCCTGTCTTCCTGTTACACTGACACCGCTTCCGCATGTATGCACCCACCCACCCACCCATACACACGCACGCGCACACTGACACCGGCACACATGGGCACACACACACACACACGCACGCACTGCACGCAGCTAACCCGGCAGAGTTTGAACCTTCATACACCACCTGACCTGTAAGTTCACACCTCCGCCATTGCATTCACCGATCGTGAAAAACGAACAAACAATAAACGATTTTCCAGTCACGTTTCTCTTCTGTGTCAATCCCAGTTGTCATGGTGACACACGCACCAGGAAAAGGGAAACTCCATTGTTCTGTCTGTCAGTCTGTCTGTCGTTCAGTGTTTCGTGTTGGATCGGGTTCTGTCGATATTTTGATCGAAAGTTCTCCCAACTCAGAGAGTCACGTCGTAAATTATTATGTCAAGCTAGCTACCAAGACTGAAAGACGGGTTGTATTTTCAGTCGAAAGGTCGTGGATTTACAGTGGGGTTTTTTTTTTCAAGTCATGCAACCAGGCCTATAAGTTTGTTCAGTCACTCAACTGATGAACTACGCACTTAAACTGAACTCGATTTTTTTTTTACTACGTAGATTTCAACCGATTGTATTTAAACTGAATATCCCTCATGGTTATGAATACTTTTGTGAAGAAAATTGTTCTCCACGGTATTAAACTTCAATACATTTATTTGCTTGTCTGTCTGTTTGTTTGTTGTTGTTGTTTTGTGTGTGTGTGTGTGTGTGTGTGTGTGTGTGTGTGTGTGTGTGTGTGTGTGTGTGGCCTTCGACATCTCAGTGACAAAAGGAATGTCTCTTGTGCATTACACTTGAGTTCACCCAAAGTGTACAGAACACAGAGCCTCAGAAAAAGATGCATCAACTAGTAAGAAGATTGATCATAACGTCTGTCAACTCAGTCAATCAATTCATCAATAAAACCCTTCTCGTTCAATCACACAGGATACGCACGACTGTTAGAGGAATGAAGTAAGGGACGTAATCGGAGCGTAGTATAGCAGTCTGTCTTTTTCACGAGCACCGCCAACTGCTGTCGGCTCTCTCTCTCTCTCTCTCTCTCTCTCTCTCTCTCTGTATATATATATAATGGTCAATAGCGGTAATTTCCTGCAATGATTTTACGCATTACCGATAATCGGCAATTACCACTATTGATCAACACACACACACACACACACACACACACACACACCGTACACTCCTAAGACGTGCCTCTGACATCGAGTATTCCGTTAGTTTTTCCGTCGTCGGAGCACTACAAAATTACCACAAACACACATAATTATACATAATGCAAACATTCATATGCAGTAACAGACATAATTATATCAGTAAAACCAAAACTTTGCCAGCTGGCACCTCAGTCACACTTCCCAGACGCAAAAAAGTCGGATGACAACATACTTGTAGTGAGAATGCCAAGTTTTGAAGTCAGGTGGAGGGGGAGGGTGGAGGGATCCATGTCAAGCAGGTCGGATGACAACATAGTGAGAATGCCAATTTTTTTTATGTCAAGCTTTTTTTTTTTTAAATAAAATAAAATAATAATAAAATCAGTATTTTTTTTTAAGGCTGAGCCGGGATATGGACCAGTAAGTCAGAAAGTTAACAAAAGGCGGAGTAAGCCGAAAGATTAGGGGACAGACAGACACAAGTGGTGATGTACTGAAAAGCGGACACGAGTTTCTCAAGTTGCACAATAATTCCCGGCGGAAGGAAGCCGGCTTCAGTTCTGTTTTTACTGAAGCTGAGATCCATCCCCACGGGAAGAGAGCAGGCTGATGTCAGTTTACACTTTGAGTTTGTTGACTGAAGTGGTTTTGACTGTGTAGTGCCGGTGTTGGTGTTATTGACATTGAGTCTGTGAGTATGGAGACAGTTTTCACTACAGTTGGTCGTTTATTTTACTGATGAAAATAAATCAGTCAGTGAAGAAGAATACAACATCAAATTGTTTCTCTCCCTCCACCCCCAGCAGACAAACACACACTTGCAGTTCATGGACCTCGAATTGATTGCTAGCTGTTCTTGTTGTGGGTTTTTTTTGTTTGTTTGTTTGTTGTTATTTTGTTTTTGTTTTTTGTTTTTTCTCTTTTTTTCTTTTTTGTTTTGTTTTGTTTTTTAATTTTCAAAAATACCAATAAAGATGGCGGTGGAAGGAAAAGAAAAAAAAAAATTTGCGTGGCCCACATGGGGGTCGAACCCACGACCTCCGCGTTATCAGCACGGCGCTCTAACCAACTGAGCTAATGGGCCTGCGCTGTAGTAAGTCCTTCAAAGAAAGTACATAAAGGACATGCGGCAGTGGCGTTGAGAAAAGCGTATGATATATCGCCAAAGCTGCATGCTTTTCTCAAGGAAAGAGAGGTCACAACTTCTTCACACGTAGGACTTCGCGGCTTCATTGTGCAATTCAAACCTCAGCGACTTCATCTTCTGAATGCTGGACTGGGCCAAGTTTGGTGTGACTCCACCGACTGCCGCGCGAATCATTCCTCCGTTCAGTTCATGTGCAGCTATGTGTGAATGAAGCACTCTGTTCGCTTGGTGTGTGTGACTGTGTGTTAGTGCGTGTGTCTGTGTTTGTCACTGTGTATGCGTGTGTGTGTGGCAGTGCTGGTGTGTGTGTGTGTGTGTGTGTGTGTGTGTGTGTGTGTGTGTGTGTGCGTGTGTGTGCGCGCGCGCGTATTGAATCTACAGTTGTAAAAATATGTCATTGTACCTGATTACATTTTCCTTTGGCATAAATGAACGGGGGTACGTTCCCTGAAAGTATTTGCGCGGTGTCGATCACAACGTCACAACACCCTCCCACAAATGGTACATAACCCCTGCCTACTTCGTCATCTCCACTGAAAATTGTGTTACTTCCCCTGGATGATCGAAACGACTGTTCAGAGACGCCACAATCGTAATGTTAAACGAGGAAAATATAATGTATAATCTGCTGTTCTAATTATCGCCAGCTGTCATTTCCATCTTTGAACGTTTTCAGCTAGATGATTTAAAGAAGTAATTTCGGAAAACAATTACAGGGAAAGATGATTTATTAGCTCAATGTCAGTCATGCCCGTGGGCAAAGTCACTGACGTACATGTACTCATTTTCTGCCCCCCCACCCCACCCCCCACCCACCCTCTCTCTCTCTCTCCCTCTCTCTCTCTGAATTATCCCAAGCACAGTATGGATCCGAAACAACATCGGAATTGGATAAACTTGAAGCAGGGTATGATTTTTAAAAAATTACAGACCGATCGAAGAACACAAAAAGAAATCAAGGGACATAAAGACAGCACGCACAATGTCAGTGATGCTACCGTGTGTGTGTGTGTGTGTGTGTGTGTGTGTGTGTGTGTGTGTGTGTGTGTGTGTGTGTGTGTGTGTGTCTGTGTCTGTGTGTCACGTGTGTGTGTCTGAGTGTGTGCCAGTAACCACAAGTTCTGGGTTGACATATTCCAGGGTGTGTGTGTGTGTGTGTGTGTGTGTGTGTGTGTGTGTGTGTGTGTGTGTGTGTGTGTGTGTGTGTGTGTGTGTGTGATTCGGGTAGAGATCTATGGAGACTGAGAAATATTGCATGGAAGATTCATCGGAAATGCATATAGGGGAGGCTATCGAAAAAATTCCGTATGCTATTGTCACCATCTTGATTCGCTCCCTTCTGTTGAAGGGGGTGCTGGGCGGGGGAAGAAAGGAGGGGGGTCGGTATCTCCAGAAATCACCATAACCTCGGGTGTCGTTTTCTTTCTCTAATTTTATATTCTTTTCTTTCATTTTTTATCTGTTTATTTCTTTCTTTTCTGTTTTGTTCTTTGATTTTCCCTGTCTTCACCCGACCCACCACAATACGCCTCTCTGTCTCTCTGTCACTCTCTTCTTTCTCCTTCTCCCCATCTTTATTCATCTCGTCTTCTTCTTTTCCTTTTTTTTTTTGTCTCTTTCCCCCTTCTTTCATCTTTCTCGTTCTCTCCATTCTTCTTCCTCGACTTGTGTGTGTGTGTGTGTGTGTGTGTGTGTGTGTGTGTGTGTGTGTGTGTGTGTGTGTGTGTGTGTGTGTGTGTGTGTGGTCAGAGAAAAAGACACTGACAGTTGCTGAGATCAGCTCATTTGAAGCACTCCTGTACTTGTGGGGGAGATGGGGGAAACAGGAACAGACAAAGACAGTGGAGACACGGAAGACGGGGACTGGTGGAGACGGAGAAGATGGAGACAGTCAAGGTGAGAGGAGATGGACACTGAGACAAGATATACAGTCAAGGTGACAGGAGATGAACACTGAGACAAGATATACAGTCAAGGTGACAGGAGATGGAGACTGAGACCAGAGAGACAGTCAAGGTGACAGGAGATGGACACTGAGACAAGATATACAGTCAAGGTGACAGGAGATGAACACTGAGACAAGATATACAGTCAAGGTGACAGGAGATGAACACTGAGACAAGATATACAGTCAAGGTGACAGGAGATGGACACTGAGACAAGACAGACAGTCAAGGTGACAGGAGATGGACACTGAGACAAGATAGACAGTCAAGGTGACAGGAGATGGAGACTGAGACAAGATATACAGTCAAGGTGACAGGAGATGGAGACTGAGACCAGAGAGACAGTCAAGGTGACAGGAGATGGACACTGAGACAAGACAGACAGTCAAGGTGACAGGAGAT